>NC_056731.1:1841146940-1841359440 GCF_019279795.1 Protopterus annectens
CTTTGCCAGAGGGAATACCATAAACAGCAGTTCCTGTGGCAATCAGGGAAGTAAAACTGGGCACAGTAACATGCTACTGATAATGACATCTCATGCTGCACATTAATTGTCCTACACCCTACTTTTCACATATTGCTGGCACTAAAGAGAACACTGGGTAAATGACCCTAATAAAACAAGAACAGGTAACACAGTAGTGGTAATTACACAATCTCAGGTTACAACACAACATAAAAAATCAAATCAAAGAGGACTATTTATCATCTGAAGGGCTGCCCCAGGCAACAACATTCAGGTGTATATTGCTTTAACTCTGTTCAACCCTCCCCCTGCCCAAACTTCACTGTTTCTATCAAGTTGCTTGGACAGGAGTTTGCCTTGCATTTTTACTATTTATCAAAAGTCACTCTGAGAAGACCAAACTTTATATTGCACTGGAAATATCAGATCTTTAGGAAAATTGTTAACAGAAAAATATACTTTCGTTTTTTTGTTAAATGTGCAGTTAAGACTGTGAGGTACTTACTATATGCCCCATACGTCTCAATTAAACAGATTTATGCAGAATGTCCAGATTTTTCTCTCATATGTTTGGTTTGTACCTCCTAAAATTTGTGGTTCACTGACAAATCAGTGAGGACTGAAGTCACTAAATAATAACATACATTTGAGTTTCACACTTCATATCTTTCACAAAATGCATGCTTGCACAATTCCTGTTATTTTATCGACATTCTAAGTTTATAAGAGCAATGTTTAAAATGTGTGCCTATTTTAGGGCCTTTGCCCCCCATTATTTTAGGCTTTGTCCAGATTTCTTGCACAAAGAGGTGCTCTTTTACTTTAAGTTCAGCAAGTCTGAAATATTTCATAATCTGTATTTATTGCCATACTGTAATGCTCTTTGTATTATTTCGGAGTGTGTATCTCTGTTCTTTAGTAAGGCCAGCAAAAAGATAAACTGATCGATTTTCTAATCTATTGTGTCTCTGTTTTGTTAAATCTTGCCAGTGATTCTCTGCACTTGATTCCTATAAGTGGCTTCCTACCACTAAGAATAGATTAGAGGTTCACTTTATAACTACCACGAATGAACGTTGGTCCAAATCACCTGGCAGTAATTTGCAAGACATGCACTTACAGAAGTGGAAGGATTCAGGCTCAACAGCATCAAATAATACAACCCCAGAGTATTTCATTGCTAAGTAATTCTTTTATCCTTTCACCGTAGTACCAACATTCAAACCGTGACAATTTCTAGCTGAAATAATCTGATATTTACTGCTTTGTGATGTGGAATGCTCTCTTAAAATGTAGGTTAAGTACATTCATAATGGGGCAAACAAGTCTGATGAGCAAAATGAGAAAGTACTGCATGAGGCAGGAGGTGATATGTTGTATCTTTCGGCTTTTCCCGGTTAGGGGTCACCACAGCAGAACTCCGGTCCGCTAATGACTGGTAGTTGATTTTTACATGCCGAGTTACCAGCCCTGACGCACAACCTTCAACGAAGGTGCACCCATTCAAGTATGCCTCCACGCAGAAGACGCTCTAGCTGAGAATCGAACCGGGCAGCGTCCGACTGTGAGGCGACAACACTACCGCAGCACCACCACCGCGGATAGGCAGGAGGTGATATAATTATATAAATTCTCTGCAATCAAATAATTGCACAATGAATGACATCTAGGAGATCCATGATGTACTCTGAAGAAATAACTACATTTAAAAGTTGTAGCTCAAAATGCTACAATACCGTTAAAGACCTATGCTGGCAAACATGAAAGTAAGGTAAATACAGTGTTTGATACCTCTGATATCTTTAAAACGTTTTTGTTTTCTTTCAATACTCATATACATAAATATATATATATATATATATATATATATATATATATATATGGGTCTACTACTAATTACCGACACGACGATTCCCCGACGGAAAACTCCCCGACGCCAGATGACCGACATCACACAAACCCGACAACGCAAAACACCGAACACCATTACACCGAACACCATTACACCGACACGGGCGTAAACAACACGACACTACATAGCATACACACTAGCCCTGACCCAAACCCTAACCCTAAGGTCCGACACTATCGCACACTTCACCTACCTGCACCCTAACCCTAACTCACTTAACCCACCCCTAGCCCAAGCTCCGACACTACGCACACATCACCTACCTGCACCCTAACCCTAACTCACTTAACCCACCCCTAGCCCAAGCTCCGACACTAACGCACACTTCACCTACCTGCACCCTAACCCTAACTCACTTAACCCACCCCTAGCCCAAGCTCCGACACTAGCACACATCACCTACCTGCACCCTAACCCTAACTCACTTAACCCGTCCCTAAACTACAGTCCCTCACTAGCACACACTTACCTTACCCGAACCATACCTCCGACACGAACACACACTCACCTTTCCCACAGCCTAACCCAACATCCCACAATCTCGAGCACTTACCTGACCGCTCCTAACTCCGTCACCATCGCACACTTACCGTCGCGTCGCACATTCCCTTGTCGGTCTTTCCGCTGTCGGCAAATCACCCTGTCGGTACACTTACCTGTCGGTCATCTGGCGTCGGTGAGTTTTCCGTCGGGGAATCGTCGTTTCGGGCATTAGTAGTAGACCCATATATATATATATATGTGTGTGTGTGTGTGTGCAGCGGTAGCGTTGTTGCCTCACAGCAAGAGGTTCTCCCGTTTGATTCTCGGCTTGGGTTGGGGATGCCTTCTGTGTGGAGTCTGCATGTCCTCCCTGTGGTCGAGTGGGCGTTCAAAAGACATGCGTTGAATGGGTGTGCCTTCGTTGAAGGTTGGGCGTCGGGCTGGCAACTCGACACCATAAAAGCCAACTGCCAATCATTAGCGGACCGGAGTTCCGCTGTGGCGACCCCTAACCGGGAAAAGCCGAAAGACAAACAACAACAACATACATATACACATATATATATATATATATATATATATATATATATATATATATATATATATATATGGTTTACTATCACATGTTCAACACTACTGTGGCTGAAAGTGCAGATATCCGAAGAAAATGTTCGGAAATCACAACGTTGACCACAGTAAATGCCGAACTAAGCATTTCAGTGAAGTCGAATGTCGAACATTTCAACTTCACTGAAATGCTCATAGCCGCTAAACATATTTTAACATGTTATGCACAACCCCTCCCTACTTATATATACAAACTCCGAGATCGCACTACACTGAGGAAAGGGTACATTTCCCAATCCCCACTCTAGGGCAATCTGTACTACACTGTCAAACCTTGCTATAGCGGCTGTTCGCTATTGTAAGGTTCGACAATATAGTACTCGCACTAATGGTTCTGCTACCTGATTTACGCACATACGTTAATCGCATACAATGCAATCGACTATGTGATAATAAACCAAATATATATATATATATATATATATATATATATATATATATATATACATATATATTTTTTTTTTTGGTTATTAGAGTAGAGCACTGATCACAGAATAACAAATTGTAGACTCAGACCGGGTTACAATCACACTGTAACAATGAAAGGCGAAAACAACAAATATCTACAGAAGCATAATACAACAGATATTTGACTAATAATATGTAGGCATGAATGCAAAAGAAAAGTAAAAGATATGCAAAGAAGATGAAGTACTGGGACAGAAAATACAGTTTCATTAGTAAACTTAGCATAATAGTAAATGTTGGAAATTATAACTGCTGCAGCAGTCTTAGCTATATGGATTATAGCACACTAATAATGTAACAGATGACCAGCTTCCAAAACCTAAGTGGAGTCAAACCATTACCACCTTTAACAGAGGTGAAGAAAAAGTTCAGTTTGTGTTCCGAACCCTTCAGAGCTTTCAAGCCAAGTAAGACAGGGAGACTAGAGCCATGAAAGAGGTAAATGCTAGGAAAACAAAAATAAGCATCCTCACCCTGGCAAAAACAAAATAAAAACAGATGAAATAACGGGGATGGACAGAAGGAACCTCTACTTCAGCAGTGATCATTTGAACATCAAGCATTATGGGGTAACCATTTAAAATGTCAGGAACCACTAGAGTGAACCCAGAAATAAGGAGACTGAATGGGCAAAAGAACAGACTTACATATACTAAGTCTGAGATGGCCATTTCCTGGAATATTCTCTTTTCTCCGAGGTATGGAACTGTATATATAAATTTGGGAGTGTGGTGGCTTGCCCCCTACATCAAAGGGTTTAAGGAGACTTACCCCCTGCAAAAAAGAAGATTAAAGAAGAAATTCGCTCTTGTCCTAGATTTTTGGTCTTTTTTTGGCTTGTCTGCCCTTGGCATTTTGCATGTCAATATTTCAATAGGAAGCCATCTTGTGGCAACTGTACTATGCTCATCAGTTCATCACTGCTGCAGTAGCCTTTGCTATATGGGTAGACTACCATAGCTCCAACTAACTAAGAGGAGGAAGGATGTGAGTCCAGGAGCCTCTGTAGAATCATCCTAGCAAAGCCTGCTTTAGATCTAGAAAAATAATCTAGTTTGTAATAGTTTGTAAAGGTATGCACAGAGAACCAAGTTGCTGCATCTTGAATATTTCTAGAATCCAACATTTTCTAAAAAGCCACAGATAAAGCCAAGTCCCTTGTAGAGTGAGCCTTGACCCTGCCTGGAATTGCTTATTGTGGTGGGTTTAACAAAAGGTTATAGCATGAAAAAAGAAGTTATGTACCTACCATAACGTTCCATGTTAGTTGTCTTCATCTCACCTTCTTTCTTGCTGGTTGGGATTGGAGCCGATCCTCGGCTTCGACTCGGCCATCTTCAATAGCTCGAGAGCTGTTTACTGGCTTGAGGCTACCCCTTATCCCATGATGCCTAGCGCTAGCTACCCAGATCTCGTTTGAAATAGCTAACCCTAGACACAGCTATAGAAAGAATACTTCCAACACAAGGAAAGACTAACCTGTCCTACTCTCTAAGTCAGTAGAGGAAACAACCAGAGAACACTCAACCAGTGAAAACCTGAAACTCCTCTCGGTCCAATAGGACAGGGGGATGGAGGAGGGGACGCAAGGTAGAAGGCGAGATGAAGACAACTAACATGGAACGTTATGGTAGGTACATAACTTCTTTATGTTAAGTTGTCTATCTCACCTTCATTCTTGCTGGTTGGGACAGCGTCCCTAGCACCTACAGTCCTGGGTGGCTCATTGGAACAGACTCTTGAGAACAGTGGAACCCAAGTTAGCTCTGCTCCTGGAGACCAAATCCAACTTGTAATGAGAAATAAAGGTATGAGGGTTTGCCCATGTAGCAGTGGCACGGATAGAATCTATGGGCAACCTAGACTGGAAGGCTACAGAGGTAGCTAAGGCTCTAGCAGAATGACCCTTCAGTTTGCTAGGCAATTCTTTATTCCTCAGATGGTAGATAAAGGTAATAATGCGAGATAACCACCTAGATAAGGTCACCTTGGAAACTGGGAGACCTTGTTTGCCCCGAGCATAGGAAAGGAAAAGTTGGTCAGACTTCCTCACATCCTTTGTCCTGCGCAGGTAGAAACGCAGTTGCCTATGAACTTCCAGTTGATGTAACTTGTATTCTTCCTTGTTGGTGTAGTTAGGAAAAAACACAGGTAGGTCTATAGATTGGTTCAAATTATTTTCTGAGCAGACTTTCAGAAGAAAAGAGGGATTAGTCCTCAGAGCAACCCTGTCCTTATGAAATACTAAGTATGGAGGATGGACACATAGTGCTTGAAATTCAGAGACGCGTCTGGCTGAAGTAATAGCTACCAGAAAGAGAGTTTTCCAAGATAAAACTTCATGGAGCAGGACACTGTAGGTTCAAAGGGGGGCATAGTCAATGAAGCTAATACCAAATTAAGGTCCCAAGGAGGAGGGGGATCTCTCACCGGGGGTCTAAGGAGAGTAGCCCCTCTTAAAAACGCTTTACATAACTTATGAGACATAATGTTTGCATTAGACAACCCAACATGAAAATTTGAAATGGCCACTAATTGAACCCTGAGTGTAACAGAAGCGGTCCCTGAATGAAAAAGCTCCATTAGGAACTCCAAAATTTTGTGGATAGGGGCTGTGAAGGGATCTATGTCCCTAGCTTCTGCCCAGCAAGAAAAACGTTTCCATTTGCTAGCATAAGTCCTTCTAGTGGCAGACTTATGGGAGGAGACAAGAATATCACGTACGGCCGGGGAAATGGAGGGGAGCCTGGCTAAATTTGGAATTGGAGCAACCAAGCTGTGAGCTGGAGTGTTTGTAGGGATGGATGCAGCTCGCCTGATTGATGAACCAGTAGGTCTGGAATCGGATCCAGATTCCAAGGCTGCTCGAGAAGGTAATGGTGCAGGAACGGAAACCATATCTGTCGAGGCCAGTAGGGGGCAATGAGGATCATTTTGCAACCCAACGACATAGCTTTCTGTATGAGTTTCGGTATCAGGGGAAACAGAGGGAAGGCATCTAGAAGTCCCTGGGGCCAATCATGGACTAGAGCGTCTCTTGGAGAATGACCAGGAAGTGGAAGAAGGGAGAAGTAGTTGCTGCATTTGCTGTTGAAGGGGGTGGCAAACAAGTCACAGCAAGGCTTTCCCCATTTGCGGAAGATTAAATCCACAACTACCTGATTCAGAGACCACTCGTGAGGCATGAGAATAGCTCTGCTGAGCCTGTCCGCTATGGCGTTGGACGTCCCAGGGATGTGCGTTGCAAGCAGAAATCGTTGGGAGGAAATCGCCCATTGCCAGAGTCGGAGCGCTTCTCGACATAGGGGGTAGGACCTGGTTCTGCCCTGCTTGTTGATGTACCAGACCACTGACATGTTGTCCATTTGAACTGCAATAGTCCCAGAAGGGAGAGAGTCTTAAAGAGCTTGCAATGCCAAGAGCACGGCTCTCATTTCTAGGACATTTATATGCAGATGGTACTCGTGAGCCTGCCAAGTGTCTTGGACTGTCCTTCCCTGATAATGCCCCCCCCACCCTATCAGGGAGGTGTCTGTGGTCACTGTAGCAGCTGGAGGGGGCTGAATGAAGGGTCTGCCCTGAGCCACCAGTGGTGAGACCATCCGCCAGGAGAGGTGCCTTTTGCATGCTTCTGTGATTATGATCTTGTGAGACATGGGAAGCTGTTGGAAGGACCACTGTGTGAAAAGAAGCCACTGCAGGATTCTCATGTGAAAGTGGGCCAGGAGTACCAGAAGAATTGCCGCCGCCATAGAACCTAGAGTTTGAAGGACATGCCTGACCTGAACCCATTTGCATTGCATAAGGACTTGAACCTGCTGGCGAATTGTGGATACCCTGTCTGAGGGAAACTTTGCAGACATGCTCCTTGTATCTAAGTCTGCTCCTATATAAGTAAGAGACTGACAGGGCAACAAGGCAGATTTTTCAAAATTTATGGCAATGCCTAGCTGGGAGCAAATTGAAATTGTATAGTCCCTGGCCTGAATGAGTTGATGCCTGGTAGTAGCAGTAAGGAGCCAGTTGTCTAGGTATGGAAACACTTTGAATCCTAGATGCCTCAGGTGAGCCGTGACCACTGCCATACATTTGGTAAACACCCTGGGGGCTGTGGTGAGACCAAAGGGCAGGACTCTGAATTGGTAATGGCTGGCTCCCAGCTGGAAGCGAAGGAACCTCCTGGAGCGTCTGTCCATTTTGATATGATAGTACGCATCCTGGAGATCTATAGAGCACATCCAATTGTCCTGACCCAGAAAGGGCAGAATGGACTGTAGCGTGACCATCCAAAACTTTGTTCTTTGAACAGACTTGTTCAGTCTGCTGAGATCCAAAATGGGCCTCCAGTCCCCTGTCTTTTTTGGTACCAAAAAGAACCTTGAGTAAGTTCCGGATCCATGTTGGTCTGCCGGGACTTCCTGGATGACTCTTTTTTCTTGCAGTTTTGAAACCTCTATAACTGCTTGGCCCCTCAGATTAGGTGTAACATCTGGGAGGGACTTGTGTGATGATAAAGGGGGTTGAATGAATGGGATTCTGTAACCTCTGGATATGATTGAATGTACCCATTTGTCTTGCATTATGATAAGCCAGGCTCTTGGGTACAATGAAAGTCTTCCCCCGACTGCCTCCAGAGACGGACAGTAGGGCAACACATCAGGGATGTTGGAAGGGCTTGTCAGAGAAGGATTCTCTGCTGCCCTGGTTCTGCGGACCCCCTCTGCCATGAGAGCGGTGTCTATTGTTATTGTTATTTCCTCCTCTGCCCCTGGAGGAAAAATCATTACGTGTGTCAGGCAAGGCTCCCTGGGATTTCCAAAACCACATTTTACCACTCTTCTGACCCTTAGGGTATGGTCTGGAAGGAGTGGAAAAATGGACTCCCACGGCAGAGAGAGTCTTGCTTTCCTGCTCGTACCTAGTGAGAGTGTCTTTCACCTGTGTTCCAAAAAGAAAGGAACCGTCAAAGGGGGTGTTGGTGAATGACGCCCTAAAGGGTTTCGCAAAATTACACAGCCGCATCCATGCGTGTCTCCGAAGTGCCACGCCTGTGCCTGCAGCTCTACTCATACCATCAGCTGCATAGGAAATGAGCCTCATGGAGGAGTTGACTACTGAGTTAAGGGTTACCAGCTGAGAGGCCATTTTAGCCTGAGCCCCTTCAGCTGATGGATCCTGAAGGGTATCTCCATGCTCTTTCAGGAGATCCCTCTGAAGCCTGGTAAAATGGCACAAGTAATTCAGTGAACTCATGGAGAAGGTCGCTGAAGCAAACATCTGCTTCCCATATCTGTCCATGGTCCTGGACTCCTTGTTAGGAGGATGGACAGAGGAAGAAGTTTCCGCTAACTCCTTTTTAGTGGCTGCTGCTACCACCATGGCATCCATGGGAACACCCTTAGTAAGGAACTGTTTATCAGGGGGTGCTGTGATAAATTTTCCTGGTCTCCTTGGGGTTGGTTCCACTGTATCCAGAGCTGACCAAGCCCTTCGAGCCACCACTGACATCAGTGGATCGAAGGGCGGAGACACCCAGGAGGTGGAAGGTTGGGAACCAAATGCATCCAGGAATACAGATTCGTCCTCAGTAGGGGTTAGGATATTCCAGTTCCCCCTCTGCTTAAGCATTTCTAGGATGTCCGAGAAGGAAACATCTTCAGAGGGGGACCTCGGGGACCCTTCCAACTCTTCCAAATCCATATCAGAAGTGACAGACACGGGGGAGTCAATGTGCTTCCTCTTGCACTTCTTCTTCCGAGGGGGCTCCTCTGAATGAACAGGGGAGGCCTCGGAAGAAGAGGAAGCACACAGTGGAGTACCCTGGAGAGCCGGTTCCCCACGCTTGGGGTCTGGAGGAGGGACAGAGGTTGATGCAGGCACTACAGGGGACGGAGCCAGTGGGATCGAGGATGGAGCTGACTCAGAGGCCAGCACACTCCTCATGACATCGAAGGCATCCCTGCCACAATGCAGAGAAGGCTCCAGCTCTGAGGAGACCGGAATCCTCCTCCGTACCGAGGGAGATGGCTCCGAGGCTGATGTAGGGGCCGAGCTCACCTGCGCCGACACTCTGAGAGGGACAGCGGGGTCGGACAAGGGTCCAATGCCACTAGCCCCCTTGGAGCCAAGGAGGGAGCCTTGGTGCCCAGATCCCTCGATGGAAGGCACCATCGAGGGGATCGGAGCCAACAATGGGTCCGAAGGAGAAATTGTTATCGGAGCTGACAGTTCCATGACTCGAACCCCAATGAACTCCGGCTCCGAGCTCAATGGAGTCGGAGGAGGAACACTGATAGAAACAGATGGAACCGACATCTGATGAGGAGGCTGGACAACATTTTGTCCAGTGCCTGCGACTTTAACAGCCTACTGACCACTCTCTCCACATCATGGTCAGAGAGCCTAGAGGGCCAAGAAGAGTGTGAAGACCTGTGACTATGGTCACTCTGTAAAAGGGGGGACCGAGGAGCTGAATGAATGGACTCTAGCGAAGGGGACCTCTGCCTTTTTTGAGACCTTGATGGCTCTGACGGCACCAGTGGAGCCGATGAGGAAGCAGTCTCTTCGGTTCCAGCCGGAACCGAAGTAGCAGGCAAGACTTGGGCCAACAACGGCTTCAAACTGGAAGCCGACGGTTTGGCTGGTTTAGAGGATTTCACTGGCTGAGTCTTGGCCGGTGAATCCTGAGGCTTAAGCAGACCTCTCAATATCAGTTTATTCTTGCGCTCCTGCAGAACTCTTGGACTAAATGCATGGCAGATAGAACAAGAGTCCTGCAGGTGCATTGTGCCTAGGCAATAGACGTAAGAAGTGTGCCCATCTGTCAGAGACATTTTCTGACAGCATGAGTCACACTTCTTAAATCCCAACACTTTAGACTCCTTAGACATATCCTGAAAAGTAAAAGGAGTAATTACACCTGAACTAGCTTAACAACAAGCCGCTAACACTAAGAACTAAAAGGGAAGTCTATGACAAAAATAAACCGACAGTATAAGAAAGATATTTTTTTTTTTTTTTTTTTTTTAAGGGACTAGGAAGCCTCTAACTTAAACGGCTACCTAACCAACAGACTAAAACTCTACTACAGAGGAGAAGGGGGGGAGGGAGAACTCTAGAACTTAAATGAGTTCTAAGGGAAAAACTACAATACACTAAACACTCTAAACTAAACCCACTATTAAACGACTATGAAAAACAACAATTAGAACACAAAAAAAACTCTAATCTGACAAAAAAAGGCAGATTAATAAAAATATACAAGCCTGAGCCAGTAACCAGGAACCTCGTAGCTGAAGCGGCAAATGAGATCTGGGTAGCTACTGCTAGGCATCATGAGATAAGGGGTAGCCTCAAGCCAGTAAACAGCTCTTGAGCTATTGAAGATGGCCGAGTCAGAGCCGAGGATTGGCTCCAATCCCAGCCAGCAAGAATGAAGGCGAGACAGACAACTTAACATCAACCATTTGGAGATAGTCTTCTTTGACACAGGTTGTCCTTTCTTTTTGCCCTCAAAAACAATGAATAACTGTTCAGAGTTTCTTCAAGTTTGAGTTCTGTCAAGATAATATCTGAGTTGTGTGTGGACATCCAAAGTATGGAGTATCCTTGTTCCCTCAGTTTTAGGTTCTGGAAAGAAGACAGGTAGATGGATACCACTTTAGGCGTAAAGGAAGGATTAATTCTTAAGGAAGCCCTGTCTTTGTGGAAAATGAGATGAGTGATCCACCATAAGAGCTTGCAACTCAGATACTCTTCATGTATAGAACTGAATGTCTGTTTAAAAAATCTTTGTAAAATGTTGGAGTGTTTTCCCTCAGACAAAACCTTGATGGATGAACCTGGTAAACAAAAGCAAAATAAGTAAGTTTTAACATGGGAATGCATTGAAAAAGGAGGATTCCTAGTTAGACAGGCAGAAAAGGTAAATAAAAGAAACTTGATAGAGTACTAAGAAATGCCAGAGGATAATAACTCATACAAAAATTGTAGAACCTGAGAAAATACTTGCCTTAAAAGGGACCTGACTCTTGTCTTGGCAACAACTAGAATTTTGTTTTTCCATTTTCTAATGTTTATTTCTTAGTAGCAGTTTTTTTTCCTCCTTGTATACCTGCTGCAAATCCTCAGTAAACAGGTGCTAAAAACGACTCTATCTTCCAGGCAGCTAGCTGAAGTTGTTTCGAGTTGGGATGTATCAAACACTCCCTGTCCTGAGTGAGTAGGTTTAGTCTGTGAGGAAACTTGTAGTAATTACCCTTCATCATCTCCAAAAGAAGGGAGAACCACTGCTGTTTGTGCCAGAATGGAGACACACTGACAAAATGATCTTTGAAGAGTCCTTTAGAATCTTCAGAATGACCCTGGATATAAATGGAAAGGATGGAAAAGCAAAGAGAAGCATTCTTGTCCAAGGAAAAGAGAATGCATCTGTTTTCTCATTGAGTCCTGGGGCAGATTTTGCCAGCTGTTTGATGTGAATGGAGGCAAACAGGTGTTCCCCACAACTGAATCAATTCCTGGAAGATCCCAATTCAATTTACATTTGTGAGTGTCTGCCCTGATCATGATCAGCTTGTCTGACACAAACCTTTGCTCTGACAGGATCTAAGACGTCTGTAGCATTAGGCCGTGCTGAAAAAAATATCCCGGGCTACCATGGCTAGTCTGCACAGTTGGCAAGATCTGGTTCCCTCTTGTTTATGTACCACATTTCAATGGTTTTGTCTGTAGCTATTTGTGAAGAAAAGTTGGCTTTATTTGCAGACAATATTATTTTCTACTTGATAATACCAGACATGACCATCTCAGTGTTATGCTGCATTTTGAAACAATTTTTTTTCAGGTTGTAAAATTAATGAAGACAAAACAAAGGTTATAGCTATAAAATATGTACCCACATATGAATTGTTTCAGCAATACTCAGATTTAAGGGGATACAATAAAATGAAGTACTTAATAGTATGGGTTAAAAAGGATTCTGTTATGGCAGCTAAGGATATGTGGGAAGAAACCAAAGAAAAGATAATACAAAAACTGAGAAACTGGAAGCTCTTGTTTATGGATATGGATAGTGAGATACAAGCAGTGAAAATATGTTCAGTGCCTTTAGTTTTATATATAGCTCAGGCATATTTTTATCAACCAGAGGAGAAGTTGTTGACAGAAATTAATAAAGAGTTGAAGGATTTTATCTGAGAGGGGAAGAGGGGAAGGGTTAAATGGGATAAGCAGATCCTTCCAATATAACTAGGTAGTTTAGGATTATCTGATTTGAAGGAATGTTTTACAGCTACACAGTCAAGGCTCATATGCATAACAGAAGCAGAAGGCTATAATTCAAAGTGGAAAGGAATAATGATGATGAAGCAGGGGGGAATTCAAGAAATAAGGAGAGAATGGGATTTTGTAAGGAGAGACTGGGATTTTGGATGCAGATCCTTAAGGAGAATAACAACAGCCATACAGAATTTTATACTCATAAAATAGCAGAAAGTATTCTAAGAACAAACCAATATGAGAATTGAGAAAGGAAATTCTGATGATGAATTGCCAATTAGGAGTACAGAAAATAGGCAAGAGGGAGGTTTAATCTACTGAAAAAAAATGGCAAAGACCAAGGTATTGGGAGCAAATAACTAGAGAGGGAAAGATAATAGAATGGGAAGGGGCCAAGAAGACATTTGGACTCCAGGCTAGAGACTGTCTTCCTTATCAGTAACTGATATTAGAGTATAGACAATGAAAAAGGGATAGGGGAATCCTAAGTGAAAGAGTTGCTCTGGTAGAGTTTTTAGTTTAATCTAAAACAGTATCTGCTGTTAAGAAAGGGATTATAATTAGTAAGGCATATAAAATATTGCACAAAAACTATAGGAATCAGAGGAGGTAAAAAAAGATTGGGAAGAGAGATTGGATAAGCCATTCACAAGGAAACAATATAAAGGTATATGTATGGCTCCCAAATATGCAACAAAGTCTAGAAGATTTAGGATTTTTGCTCAGAAATGTTTGCATAAATATATTTATACCCCAAGTGGACTCAAAATGATTTTTCCTCAGCTAGATGGCAAATGTTGGAGGTGTGATAGGGACGAGATAACTGGCAACATATGTTTTGGGAGTGTAATGAGTTGGCAGACTTTAAAAATTCCCTGCAGAGAAATATCGGATGAGCAAATGGGTGTAGCTAAGCAATCATTAATTCGAGTTGGGATACAAGATTGGAATTGCCTAGACAAAGTAAAGCCTTGTTAAGTTTAATCCTAGTAGCTGCCTAAAAAGCAATTACTAGAAAATGCAAATCAAAGTCGAAACCAGCTGTATTTGAAGTAATGAATGGTGTAACAGAGATAAAAGACTGCAAGTGAGATCTTTAGAATAGGGTAGAAGCTAACGATATAAAAAAATGGAAATTGTGGGAACAATACATGCAGAATAATGTTTTGGAAGAGGAGTGAGGTTTAAGAGAAGGCAGGAATTGAGCAATTTATGTAATGTTGAATTGATGATAATTGTTTAAAAACATGTATGTGATATACAGTGTTTGTAACTGTGCACATGTTAACATGGTTTGTTTTCTTTTATATAAATGTATTTTTGCCTATGTATTAAGTGATTTATTTATTTATTTTATTTTACATTTGTTGACCAGGTTAGCCCTTTTTCAGTGGAGGCCCGGGGAGACAAGCTCCACAGTTTTACAATTTTATTGTTAACAGTGAAGCAGGTTACAATGTATACATACAATGAAATACATTTTATCAGAAAAAAAATAATAATAAAGAAAAAAAACACAATAAGCATACATAAGCGAAATTATTCGATACAAGCATTTTCAATAAACAGTGAAGACAGTTCATAGTTTATGTAGTTATTTCATGAGATATGTGACATTAGAATTGGAGATAAGAGATGGAGAAGAAGAATGATACTTTGAAGAGGTTTATGAGCTAAAAAGGTTTGGAGTTTTGGTGATTACATATGAATTAACGGGCTACATCAGTGAGGATGAGTGCAGAGGCAGGACCTGTGAGTTCGGAGGTACTCTCTAGTGGCAGTTTTGAATTGATTTGGATGTTTGAGGGACCTGATTTCTAGTGGTAATTTGTACCATGATATGTTAGGATTGTAGCTGTAGAGGTTGCAGCTGATTTTAGTCTTAGGTTTATATATTTGTAGTAGGTTAAGATCAGAGCTATGTAGGGACCTAGTGGGGGGAATATTGAGAGATGAGGTGAGACAGGCTATGGCAGAAGAATTTCAAGTACAGTATAGAGTGAATTATCTGTAGTTGAGAGAGTAGAAGTTGGAGAGGTAATTCCAGCCAGTTTAGGTATCTTAGTGAAAGACAATGATGCGATTTATAAGTTTGGTGAGCAGCGTATCTGGCAACCTTGTTATAGGTAGACTCTAGCTTAGTTAGTAGTGTGGAGTTAAGACTGGTAATAATTTGGCAGCTATATAGAAGGCTAGCTAGGAGGCACTCATGACAGAGGGTTAGTTTTGCTTTGTTAGTTAGAAACTTTTTGTTTTGATGAAGGTCAAGTTTTTGGTGTGTCTTTTTGATGCAGTTGTTTACATGTAAATCAAACTTGAGTTAGTCATCTATCATTACTCCTAATAGTTTTGTAATAGGTTCAACATTAATGGGGGCGTTATTGAGGGACAGTACAGAAAATGTAGATTTAAGGTGGGTGAAGTTCTTTGGGAGAAATAAGAGTTTTGTCTTTTTAGAGTTAAGAATTAGCTGGTTGTCACAGAGCCAGGATTCAACTGAGTTAAAAGATGCTTGGGTTGCAGAGATAAGGTCAGAGGGAGTATCAGCGATGGTGATGATGGTGTTGTCATCTGCGTTTTGTACAAGAGATGACTGTGGATATATATATATATATATATATATATATATATATATATATATATATATACTGAACAGTAATGGGCCAAGGATAGATCCTTGGGGGACTCCCATTTTGACAGGAAGAGTAGGGGAGAAAGCTGAGAGCCATCTCACTGATTGTAGATGGTCAGTGAGATAGCTAGAAAACCAGGTAGTAGTAGAGGCAGAAAAGTCTAGGTTAGCCAGTTTGTTCAGCAGAAGAGGGTGAGAGACCATATCAAAGGCTTTTGAAAGGTCAAGGAATAGGCAGGAGACCAACTTGTTATTGTCTCTGGCTAGAGAAATAGTATTAATGAAGGATTTAAGGGCAGTTGTAGTGCTATGTTTAGGGAGAACGCCATGCTGTGTTGTGTAGGAGTGAGCAAGTTTTCCTGTAGAAGGTATTTCATGATTTGCTTGTGTATGCATTTTTCCAGTATTTTTGAGAATGGTGAGAGGATTGTGATGGGTCTGAAGTTTATAATAGGTTCATAGGTTCATAGGTTCATACTAGGCTAACTGCCCTAGGGCATTTATAAGCCTAGCCAGAATGTGTTTGGCTTTCACTACCCATTTTAAATTAATTTTGCTATGCCCTTTTTCGAGGTTAGTATACTGTGCCTCTGTCTAACAGTGACACAGAAGTAATACCCGGGTTAAACCTACGATCTCCCATCCACTCATCAAGATTCCTCTTGAAGGGAGTCAATGAGGGACTCTGCCTAACCTGGACTGGGATTTTATTCCAGAGTGAAGGGAGCCTCTGGATTATGAATCTGTCCCTCCAGCATGTCCTATTTATTTCAGTGCTGAGGTTCAAGTCTCTCGAGTGCGTAGCTCGATGGGATTTGGATTTTCTGAGGTGCAGCATGTCCATTAATTCTGGGTTGGACATGGCTTTATACGTCAGGCACAGATCGCCCCTGAACAGGCGGTATGCCACTGAGTAGAGCTGGAGTTTCTTTAACCAGGCAGCATATGGCATCTGTTTGAGCCCTTTGATCCTCTTGGTGAGGTACTTTTGGGGTCTTTCCAGTTGCTGCAGGTGTCTGGTAAGGTACATCCCAAAAGGGGCATTGTACTCAATTATGGGCCTGATGAGGGATGAATAAAGGGGCACGATGACCTCCCCTGATCTAGATGTGAATCCCTTCATGATTAGGTGGGCTATATAAAAATGTTTTTCTAACCACTTTGGCCACGTGGTTGTCAAATGAGAAGACTGCTATTAACTTGGGTCCCAAGGTCCCTAATTACTTCTTCTGTACTTAATGGATTATACCACCTATGTGGTAATTTGTGGGCACTTTGTTTTTGTCAAAGGGGATGACTATACACTTTTTGGCGTTTAGCTTGAGGCCATGGCTCTGGCACCAGTTGTCTGTTTCTATGAGGCCCTTTTGGAGGATGCTTGTGTCGGCTGGAGAGTCGATTATGGTGCCCAGTTTGCAGTCATCTGCGAACTTGGTCAGCCACAGTCCTTCTGTGTTGGCCTGTACCTCTGAGAAATATATACTGAACAAGAGAGGTCCCAGGACTGAGCCTTGTGGGACACCACTTGTAACTGGTTTGGAGTCTGACATGGCTCCAGCAATTCTAACCATGTGGGTTCTGTCCTTGAGCTAGTTTGCAACCCATCTAGTGACATAGGGGTTTATATTTAAGCTGGTGAGCTTATCTATAATGCCCGAGTGGGGTATTGTATCGAAGGCTTTTGCGAGGTCCAGGTAGGCTGTGTGGACCATCTTCCCCTCATCAATGGCCTTGGTGACTGTTTCAAAGAAATCAACCAGGTTTAAGAGGCAAGATCTGCCCTTAACAAAGCCAAACTGGGTAGGATCCAGTGTCTGTAGGTCCCCAATATCTTTATTTATGAGGTCCATGATGATCCTTTCCATAGCTTTGCAGACCAAGCTAGTCAGGCTTATGGGGCAATAGTTTCCAGGATCCATTGAGGCACCACCTTTGTGGAGAGGGACCACTGTTGCTGTATGCCACTCTTTGGGTACATATCCTGTAGTAAGGCTGAGATTGAACAGTAGTTTTATGTTTGGGTTTAGCTCTTCTTGGAGTTCATGTAGGATGCAGCCCGGGACACCGTCTGGTCCCATTGATGCTGTGTTTTTTGCTTTGGAGAGGGCGGCTCTTACCTGAGCATCTGAGATGTCGGGGCGGGGGAGCACTCTGCTGAGATAGATATTTGCCCTTTTGGTGGGGGGGGGAGTTTGCACTGAACCTGTCAGCTAGGATGTTGGTAATGTCTGTGGGTTCGGTGTATTTTTTGTCGTTTTGGACAAATTCTGAGCATATCTGGGAATTCCCACCCAGGTTTCTAACATAACTAAAGAAAGCCTTGTGATTATGCTTAGTGTTCTGTGCAATTTTTCTCTCTAAGCTGGCCTTAGACGATTTTATGAGTGCCCGTAGTTTTTTGCTAATACTGATCAGAGATGCCTTTCCTTTTTGGGATTTTGCTCTATCATTTAGTAGCTTCCTCCTTCTATTGTATAGTTTGTTTATGGCTGGGGTCCACCAGACAGGACGTCTGCCTTTGGAGGATTGGGTCTTGGTTTTATTTGGGATTGCATGATCCATGCATTCCTGAAGGTGTTCATAGAATACATTTATAAAGGATTCTGCAGTCTGGACTGTATTTTCCACAGGCCCGGGGGCTTTGAAGGATTCCACCTCGGTTTTGAGGAGTGTGAAATTTGCTTTAGAGAAGTTTTTCACTGTGGTTTTCTGGGCAGGAGGTGGGGTCGGGATGTGAATATCCAGTGAGATTAGTTTATGGTCTGATCTTACCAGTGAGGGATACACTTCTGGTCTGGAGCATAGAGTCCCCATGTTGGTGATGATCAGGTCCAGTATATTATCCCCTCTTGTGGGAGTGGTAACAAGTTGTTCCATAGCATTTGAGTTTATAAATTCTAGGAACCTTTGGGCTAGGGTGTTGGAGCTAGAGTAATGCTCCCAGTCTATGTTTGGGTAGTTGAAATCGCCCAATATAATGGTGTTTGGAGAGACCTTCATATTTTCCAGTGTTCTCAGGAAGGCTGAGTGGGTTTCCTGGGTTTGGGAGGGTGGTCTGTAGCAGGCTATAAACTGGAAGGCAGTTTTACCCACTGTTAGTTGCACATGGATAGTCTCTGATGCTTCGTGCTGTGCCACCAACCTGGAGGTGTGGGTATCTTTGACGAATATTGATACTCCCCTTCCTTTTGTGGTTCAGTCCAAGTTTTGGGGCCGAAAAGCATGGTATGAGGTATAACCTGGTAGTGCTGGGGTGCTCTCGGGAGCCTTGAACCAGGTTTCTGTTACTGCACAGATATCGATGTTCTCCATGCTAAGGAGAGTTTCGAGTGCGTGCATCTTGAGGTTTAGACTTCTGGCATTGAGTAGCATTACTCTTAGTTTCTTATCCGTTGTGATACCTATGGAGGTGGGTTTGTCTTTTGAGCCTTGCCTAAAAAAGGCACTATGGGGGTAGCAAGAGCCTTTGCCAATATTCGAAAGCCCAGGGGTGACAGGTGCAAGCCGTCCCTAGCGAAGCATCGTGGCTTGTTGAGCATGTCATCCCAGGCTGACAGGTATTGGATCCCCTTTGAATGACACCAATACTTAAGCCAATTGTTGAAATTGATCATCTTGTCTTCATATTGTGGCATCATTCTTGGTGAGGGTAAGATGCTACTCAAGGTCAGGGTCATACCGGCCTGGGCCACATGCTCAGAGAGCTCCTCTATGTCTCTTTTCATGTAGTCCAGGGAGGTACATCTCAGGTCATTCACACCAGCATGGACAATGACTGAGTCATATTTGTACTTGTCTTGGAGTGACCTGAGTGCTTGTGTTATGTGGCGGATCCTAGCACCCGACATGCAGCTCACTGTGACCTTCTCCTTGGTCAGCCTGGTGAGCGGGACGTCAGTGTGCCTGATGATAGAGTCACCTATTACAAGTGTATCAGGTGTGTTGTTTAGCCTTAAGGGCTGTGACTGTTCGGCACACTGGCTTTGTGAGCTATGTGTTGCACGTGTTTTGTTTTGGGGTAGCAGTTGCTTGGGTGTCTGCTTTGGAGGTCTCTGCTGCTTAGGCAGATTTTTATTTAGAGCCTCCGAGTATGTTTTTGTGTGTTTATGTGTTTGGTTTGCTGTCGTGGCAGGTCTATGTGAGACTGGAATTGTAGTGAGTGTGGTTTCCTTCTCCTCCTGACTGGTTATGCTAGTACTGAGTTGAGAGAGCTTAGCCTCCAGTTTGGCTATATGGATGCATCTCTCACGTGTTGGAATTTGTTGGGAGGAGGAGAGGGTTGTGTGTGTACATGAGGCAGTTGTAACATTGCCTCAAGATTCCCAGATTCACCAGCTGGACCAGAGAGGAGATTGACAACTGACCTTTGGACATGCTAGAATAGTATTGGGAATTCCTTTATAATTGAAAAAAGGGCCAATAGGGAACAAGGTACTCAAGGGGAGTTTGTGAGGGTGTAGTGCTTTTAATTTTTTAGTGCTGACTTATATAATTGCTTTAGTGAGCAAGTGCCAGGTAACTTAAATGCAATGTGTTACAGGTAACTTAAATGCAAAAATGACAAAGAGTAACTTTCTTTTAAGTGAAACAAGGAAATAAGTACAGTAAGCAATGCAGATATCACTAGGGATCCACATATGTCAGTGGAGTTACCTCCTTTGTGAATGGGTATGGTGTAGAGTTATTTCCAGATAGATGGCACCTTAGATTCTGAGATGGAGCAATTTATTAGGAATGATACAGGTAGGGCAATGGGATTCAGCAGAAATTGTAGGAAATAGGGAGGCAGATTGTCAGCAGAAGCAGAGCAGGGTTTAAATTTAGAGAGAAAGGATTTTATATAGTTAGTGGGTACTGGTGTGAGGGAGAAAGTGGTAGAGGAGTTGAGAGTAGGAGAGGATTTGGAAGCATTAGTTGAGTTGGTAGTAGAGGGGAAGGAATTTATCAGTTTAGATATGGATTCAATGAAATAGGAATTGAATGAGGTAGCTGTTTCTTCTGGATAGTTGTTTAGGCAGGGAATCGGAGAAGAAGGGTTACCAAGGTGCAGGATTTGGTTTATAGAGTTCCAAAATTTCTTGGAATCTGTTTTTTGGGCAGCTGGGGGGGGGTGTTAAAGTAGAAGTTCTTTTTGTCTTTGTGGATGTGTTTTTTGACAGATTTCTCCGTTCTTTATATTTTTGCAAATGAGAAGGGAGCTTAGTTTTTACCCAGCTTTTCCATGTCTCTAGTTTTCATTAGGGTGCGGGTGGCATTGGTAAGCCATGAGGATATATTAGATTTGATGCGAGCAGTGCGGGGTGGAGCAAAGAGTTAAGAATGTGAAGAAAAGTAGATTTGAAAGAGTGATAATTCAATAAAAATATTTAAAAAAAATAAAACCAAGTCCCAGTTACACAAGATTCTCAAAATCTGTAATCGATTGAGTGCAATTGCCTTATTATGATATAAGACTTCTTCTGAATAAAGTGCAATCAGTAAAAATCTCCTTATAAACCATTAAAATCAGTCACAAGGTTGTTTAAAATAGCCAACAGTATTAACCAATGTTATAATGCTTATTTTTTTCAAAACAGAAGCAACAGAACTATTTCCATTAAGTCTGGTAAACCATCTGATTCATACAGTAATTGCCAGTATAACTTCCTGCAAAGTAATTGATTATTCCTGCCCCCATCATTCATTTACATAAAATCTTTCCAACGCAAAAAAACCCACAAATGTGTTAGAAACAAAGCATGGGCTTTATGGCGTTCTTCTAAAGACCTCCCAAGATCACATTAAATACAGACAATCCAGGAACGAAACTAAAAAATCCATTTTACAAGACAAAAAGCAATACTACTGTAATTTACAGACAGTAAATCAAAATAACCCTCAGAAGTTTTGGGCAGGTTTAAATAATCTACTACATCCTGGACAAACTTCAACCCCAATCCCTGCTGCTACTATTGATAAAACCCCTGAAGATGTTTCTGACAGTTTTAACCTATTCTTTACTGAGACAATTCAAGCCCTAACTAGCCAACTACCTCCTAGCTCCCCTGGTCCTGAAAGTACCACCCCTAGAAACCTACTCGCATTCAGCTTCCAACTAGTTGCCACTTCACTTATCCGTACCTTGATCAAAAAATTAAAACCCACTACACTTTCTGCTGATTAACTTCCTGCAGAGTACCTACAAAAATCAGCTGATGCTATTGCTTACCCTGTCTCAATACTAATCAATCGAACCACAGTAGAAGCTAAAACTCCCACCATCTGGAAAATATCCTTTGTAATCCCACTTCACAAAGGAGGCAGCTCTACTGAATTCTCCAGTTATAGGCCAATAGCTATACTCTTTCCACTTGCAAAGATTGTGGAAAAATGTATTCATAGACAACTCATGCACCACCTAATCCAGAATCACCTTATGGCAGACACTCAGCATGGCTTCCGTCCTCATCACAGCACTACTTCAGCCCTCCTAGCCTTTACCAACACCATAAACCATAATCGCAACAATAATTATATATCCTCAGCCCTCTTCTTGGATCTTTCCAAGGCATTCGATATGGTTGATCACCAACTTTTAATCCACACCCTGCAAACATTCTGTCTAGATACTAGATCCTTTCAATGGTTTTAATCCTACCTGAATGGTCGACAGCAGGCTGTCTTCTGGCAGAACAAACTCTCTACTCTTCTACCTAACACCCTTGGAGTACCACAAGGCTCTATACTAGGGCCCTTGCTGTTCTCCATCTTCATTAACGACCTTTATACTGTCATCCCAAAAGTCAGCTGTGTCCAATATGCTGATGACTCTACTCTGATTTGCTCAGCCACATCTCCAATAGAGTTATGGTCAGCTACCCAGACCACCTTTAATATAATAGAAAACTGGCTTTCTGAACTTCGTCTGATCCTAAATCCCAAAAAAACTAAAATGCTGTTATTTTCACCAACACGTAGGTCTACCACTTTCACCTTTACCATAAATTCAAATGATGGCACAATAATCTCCCCTGACCCCTCTACAAAACTATTAGGTGTCATCATAGATAATAATCTAAAATTCAACCTACATGTTGACCAAACTATCAAAACCATCAATAAAAAACTAGGGTCACTTTACAGAATAAAAGCCTTCCTAATCCCTCTAGCTAAAATCGCCATAGCTCGCTCTCACCTTCTTTCAACCCTTCTGTATGCATCCCCTGTACTCTCGAATTTAAACAAGACTGTTCTTAACAAACTCTCAATTTGCTACAACCACATTGCCAGGTTTGCCACTGGGCTGCCTTTTAGGACACATCATTGCATCAATCTAAATCAGCTTGGGTGGCTTGAACTATCCAGCCTAATCCAGTATAACCAACTGATTATGGCCTATAAAATCCTCTGTAATCCGGACAATACTCCTGCACTTAAAAATATTATCACCCCCTATAACAATCCTAGACCACTTTGATCCTCTAACAAACTACTAATTCAGACTAGCAAAATTAATAACACAGCCGGTGACTCTCACTTTGCAAACTCTGTAAGTAGACCCTGGAACTCTTGTTGTTGTTGTTGTGTATTTCAGCTTTTCCTGGTTAGGGGTCACCACAGTGGAACTCCGGTCCGCTAATGATTGGTAGTTGATTTTTATGTGCCGAGTTACCAGCACTGATGCACAACCTTCAACGAAGGCACACCCATTCACGCATGTCTCCACGCAGAAGACGCTCTAGCTGAGAATCGAACCGGACAGCGTCTGACTGTGAGGCGACTCTCTTCCAGCTGATATTATCTTACTTTTTACCTTAGGTCAATTTAAAACTAGACTCAAACAACATTTGGCACTTAACTGGCTATGTCAATGTATCGAGCCTGGCTCTTTCTCTAGAATGTGTAAAAAATCTGTTAACCAGCTTACTGTGTAATTTAATTTAATCCTGATTTACGCTCAGGATTAACTCTAACCTGTGGAACTTGTTTAACTTGCTTATTTATGTAATCACTGTAAATAGTCTGTTTGTAATACATAATGCTGGTATTATGTAATGCTGTATCTGCTTACCCTTGGAGCTTTTCCTCCCCGGGCCTCCGCTGAAAATGGACATGCATCCAGTCGGACTATCCCGGCCAACAAATGTAAAATAAATAAAATAAAAATAAATGTGTTGGTCATTACATGCACAACTGTGTCTAGCCAGTGAAGTCATCATATTCTTTTTAAGCATGTATAATTATGTTGATGAATGTGGGTTTTAACAGTTTTTTCTATCTTACTAATAAAATGTACTGAACATGATAAACAAATGGCAACATAAGCAACCCCGATGTGTTACTTTCATAATGCCCATTGAATGTATGCACTTGTTTTGTTATAGTGACAAACTTCCCTGTATTAGTAAATCTACATTGTTTGCACCTCTGACATGTGAACTTACTGGGGGGCCTGTGTAGAACATGTGGTATGATCAAATCACATTTGTTCTTTAAACTCTTCCTCTCCTTTATATATAAAAAGTCCTTTCTACTAACTTGTCTCTTACTTCTTTTGAGACTGAAAATGTTCGCCAGCATTGTTTGATGATTCTTTGAATGTCTTTATTATCCACTGAAAATCTAAAACACTTAGCCTTACCAAAGTTCACTTAAACCTGTTGTTGCTTGTGGTTAGTCTTTTTCATAAAATCAAGGTGAATGCCATCCTTAATTTCCTTAAAAACTCCTTCTAATGTTCTAGAAGGATAACCTCTGGCTAAAAAAATATTTCTTTTAAAAATTCCTTTCATTAATGAATCTTTCTCTTCCAAAACCAATTATTTTATATGCTGTAAAGGGTATGGGAGTTATGTTTAAGTGGAGTATACTTTATTAGCACCAAAGACTTTCATGCAGAGCTCAGCTATAGCATGGTAGGATGGAACTGCAGGAAGATGGATGAGGAATGTTAAAATCTAGTAAGATTAAGGACTATGTTTTTGTACATCCCTTTTCTCCTTATTTATTTTATATGGGAAAGCTGTTTGAAATATGCTTGATGGGGGAGAAAGACAATGCTAGTGCATCCAGTGTTTATTGTGATTGTAGTGGTAGTATACTGTTTTGGTTCAGATAGAAGAAAATTGAAGGAAAAAAATGCAGGAGTAGAGAGACAACTGTCTAGATGCTAGCAAATGCCATAGTTATGGCTTGAGAAGGGCATCAGAGACGCAACAATGGACAAAATCAATCTCCAGCCTTGGAAGGCTTTGTAAATAGTTTTGTTAAAGATGGAGGGGAATGTTTGGTGCAGGTGGAGGTAAGGTTAATTTTTGCAAGTTTGTTTGAGTTGCTAGTTTATTGTATGAAAGTTATAATGAACCTTTGTGAGCAATGGGAATGCAGAGGTAGAGGCGGCTGGAGAAAAAGGGAAGAGGAGTCAAATGAGATAAAGAACTTGAGTTAGAGTTGGGAAAAGGAATGGCTACTACTGGCCACACAGTAGAAGGAAGAAGGGAATGTCAGTCCTGAAACAATGTAGTAGGATGGTAATGCTTAGGGTGCAAGTGACAACACAGAATATAAAAAGTCTACCTAATGCTGTTAAGACAGAGTGGATCCTGTATGATGTTAAAGACAGCAGGGGGGATATATTATTAGCTTTAGTAGACCCTTATTTGGGAGAATATGAACACGAGACATTGGGGAAACTAGGTTGTAAGTTACTAGTAGGTACAAGCTGGGAAAGAAGCACAGCATTGATAGGTAGAAAGTATCTGTCTGCTTTAGCACAGGAACTGTTGCAAGATGACAAGTGATATATGGCAAGATTTAACAGTTCAGAGCTAGATAAGAGGATGATGGTTCATAGGTTCATAGGTAGGTACTAGGCTATTGGCCCTAGAGACTATACAAGCCCAGCCAAAAAGGTACCCTGGCTTTTGCCACACAAGAAAATTATTTTCCTGTGCCACTGTCGAGCAGAGCCACAGAAGTGATCCCCGGGGTGAATCCTATTTCCCATCCAGTCATCAAGATTTTTCTTGAAGAGTGCTAATGAGGAGCTTTGTTTGATATAGATAGGTAGTTTATTCCACAGTATGGAAAGTCTCTTGGACAGGAATCTATCCCTCCAGCTTGTTCTGTTTATTGTGGTGACAAGATATAGGTCCCTAGAGCGTGTAGCTCGGAGGGATTGGGATTTCTTTAAGTGGAGCATGTCCAACAGCTCTGGGTTTGGCATAGCTTTGTATGTTAGGCAGAGATCACCTCTGAGTAGGAGATATGCGATGGAGTAAAGTTGGAGTTTTTTGAGACGGTCTGCCTAGGGCATCTGATTGAGGCCAGTAATCCTCTTTATGAAGTATTTCTGCAGCCTTTCCAGCTGCTGTAGATGTCTTGTGAGGTACATACCAAAAGGAGCATTGTACTCTATAATGGGTCTAATGAGTGATGAGTAGAGGGGAACAATTACCTCTTTTTTTCTGGATGAGAAACCTTTTGTGATGAGGTGTGCCATGTAGAAGGATTTCCTGACTACTGTGGTGATGTGATTATCAAAGGAGAGACTACTGTCCAACTGTGTCCCAAGGTCTCTTATCACACTTTCGGTGTTAAGTATACTACCGCCTATGTTGTAGTTCATGGGTATAGAGTTTTTACCAAAGGGGATGACAATGCACTTTTTGGCATTGAGCTTGAGGCCATGGCTTTGACACCAGGCATCTGTCTCAGTGAAGCCCTTTTGTAGGATGTCTACATCGTTAGGAGTTTTGATTATGGCTCGTAGTCTGCAGTCTGCACCTTCTGTGTTAGCCTGTACTTCAGAGAAGTAGATACCAAACAGGAGAGGACCCAGGACTGAACCCTGTGGTACTCCACGTGTCACTGGTCTGAAGTCGGATTTGGAGTCTGCTACTTTCACAGTGTGGGTTCTGTCAGTAAGCCAATTGGCAACCCATCTTGTGACATAGGGATTTATACCTAGTTTAGTGAGTTTATCTATAATTCCAGAGTGGGGGATGGTGTCAAAAGCCTTGGCAAGATCTGGATAGGCTGTGTGAACCACCTTACCCTCGTCTACGGCTTTGGTGACTGCTTCAAAGAAGTCTATCAGGTTTAGGAGACATGATCTGTCTTTTACAAACCCGAACTGGGTGGGGTCCAGAGTTTGGAGATTACCAATGTCTTTGTTTATAAGTTCCATGATGATACGTTCCATGGCCTTGCAGACCAGGCTCGTCAGGCTAATAGGGCGGTAGTTCCCGGGGTCCTTTGTGGCTCCCCCCTTGTGGAGTGGGATAACCGTCGCTGTGAGCCATTCAGCAGGCACAAAGTCTGAGGTGAGGCTATGATTTAACATGGTACTTAGGTGGGGTGCTAGTTCGTTCTGTAGTTCATGTAGAACACAGCTTGGGATGTTGTCTGGTCCCATGGATGCTGTGTTCTTGGCTTTGGAAAGTGTGGTTTTTACCTGTGCAGCCGTGATTACAGGAACTTTGCATTCTTCCGGTATAGAGATGGGCTCTTTAGGGGGTGAGAGGGGGGGTAAAGTTAGCACTGAACCTATCTGCCAGGATGTTGGTAATATCAGTTGGGTCTGTATATTTAGTGCCATTGTGCTTTAACTCAGAGCAGATCTGAGTGTTGCCAATGAGATTATTGACATAGCTATAGAATGCTTTGTGGTTGTCTTTAGAATCAGTGGCGATTTTGTTTTCGTAACTAGCTTTGGAGGATTTTATCAGGGATCGCAGCTTCTTACTGAGGCTGACCAGGGAGCTCCTCTACTCATGGGATTTTATTCTCTTTTGCAACAGTTTCTTCCTTCTGTTATACAGTTTGTTTATGGCAGGGGACCACCAGATTGGCTTCCTTTTTTTGGAGGATTAGCGTCTTGGTTCTGTTTGGGATAGCACGATCCATACACTCGTGCAACTGCTTATAAAGTGCAATTGTGTAGGATTCAGTAGTTGTAACTGTATTGTCCATCTGCATGGGTGTCATGAAGTTCACCACTTCTGTCTTAAGAAGCATGAAGTTGGCTTTGGAGAAATTTTTTACCATGGTTTTCTTAATGGCGGGTGGGGACAGGATGTGGATATTTAGGGTAATTAGCTTATGGTTGGATCAGACCAATGAGGCGTTGACTTCAGGTGTGGAACACCGGTCACTCATGTTGGTAATGACTAGATCTAGGATATTGTTGCCCCTGGTGGATAAGTTGATCCAGGGCAATGGAGTTTATGAATTCCAGAAAGCGTTGAGCGAAGGAGTTGGTACATGAGTAGTTTTCCCAGTTAATGGTGGGGTAGTTGAAATCGCCCATTATTAGGGTGTTTGGTTGAACCCTAATATTTTCCAGTACATCAAGAAAAGAGGAGTGCGAATCCTGGGGCATGGTGGGGGATCTGTAGCAAGCTACAATTTGGATTGTAGTTTTGCCCAGAGTTAATTGCACTTGGATAACCTCAGCTGCATTACGCTGAGCAACTAGCCTGGAGGTGTGGATATCCTTAATGAATATGGACACAACTCCGCCTTTGGTGTTCTGGTCCAGGTTACATGGTCAAAAAGTGTGGTATGAGTTATAGCCTGGTAGTGCAGGAGTGCTCTCTGGAGCCTTGAACCAGGTCTCAGTCACTGCACAGATATCGATGTTCTCCATTTTAAGGAGTGCCGCGAGTGAGTGCATTTTGAGATTTAGACTTCTAGCATTGAGTAGCATCACCCTCAGTTTTTGCTTGTCTGTTCCTGTTATGGTGGTGAATTTGTCATTTGAACCTTGCCTAAAAAGGCACTATAGGGGCGGCAAGAACCTTAGCTAGTATCCGGAATCCCAGGGGTGACAGGTGCAGGCCATCTCGCAAAGCATCATGGTCTGTCGACCATGTCATCCCAGGCAGACAGATACTGGATCCCTTTAGAATGACAGCAGAAGCTTAGCCAATTGTTGAAGTCAATTATTTTGTCCTTGTACTGCAGCATCATTCTGGGTGATGGCAGAATGCTACTCAGGGCTAGGGTCATACCTGCCTGGGTTACAAGGTTGGAGAGCTCTTCCATGTCTCTTTTTATGTAGTCCAGGGAGGTACATCTCAGGTTGTTCACACCAACATGGACAATGACAGAGTCATATTTGTACTTGTGGAGTGACCTGAGTGTGTGGGTTATGTGGTGGATCCTGGCACCCGACAGGCAGCTGACAGTAACCTTCTCCTTATTTAGCCTGGTGAGTGGGACATCAGTGTGCCTGACTATAGAGTCACCTATGACTAGTGTGTTGGGTACATTGTTTTGCCTTATTGGCTGTGTTTGAGTGGCACAATGAGTCTGCGGGCTATGTGTCATTTGGGTTGTGTTAGGTGGTGGAGGTTGCTTGCATTTCTGCTTTGGAGGTCTCTGTTGCTTGAGCAGATTATTATTGAGAGCCTCCGCAAATGTTTTTGTGTTTCTATGTGTGGATTTTGGTGGTGTAGATTTAGTGAGACTATGTGATGAGTGTGGTGTGGTGCAAGTGTTTACCTTCTCCTCTTGACTGTCAAGTTCAGTCTTGGTTGGAGAGAGCTTTACCTCCAGTTTGGCTAGATAAGTGCATCTCTCTCAGGTTGTAGTGTTGGGTGGTAGGAGGAGAGGGTTGTCTGTGTACATGAGGCAATTTCTACATTGCCCCAAGATGCCCAGATTCATCAGATAGACAGGAGAGAACACTGGGAGCTGACCCTTGGACATGCCTGGCTAGTGCCAGTCTACATTCTACCTAAAGCAAAACTGTGGGCAGTGCAGAATATTATGTCGAAGGTGGTATCATTTTAGGAGGGGATACATTTATTCACATGTGACTGGAATATAACAACTGGGAAGGGTAATGTGAGTAAAGGATCATGTTAATGAAGGCTGTTATTTGAACTGCCTTATTAAATCACTGGAATTTGTAGATGTTTGAGAAATAGCTAGCCATAAGTTGGAAGAGCTGGGATTTATGTAGTACTCTTCTAGACATGGAAGCTGGTCCAGGATAAATAGATATGGTATACATCTTGGTTGATAAGCATTCAAAGTGAGACAAATAGGGGTAGAACCTATTACAATGGTAGATCATGCATTGCTGAGGTTTGAGCTGCTGATAGAGCTGCAGGTGGAGCAGACAAAGCATTGGAGATATTTGATGCATTTATATGAAAATTAATCAAGACACAAAAAGGCTGGGAAAGAAAATTAGGGAGGCTGAAGAAGGAGAGGTAGAGTGGAATAGGAAATTGTGGGATATATATAAAGGCAGGATAAGGAAAGAAGTTATGAATGAAGACAAGAGAGGAGAGAAAAATGAACACTACTGAGGGATTTAAAAAGTTTGCAATCTAAGAGTAACAGCTTAGGGGTTGTTCAGAAGCAATGGTTGAGGGAAATTAAACAGATAATACAGGGGAAGATTAATAGAAAGATAGAAATAAGGAGGGTAAGATGGAGCAAATATACTTTGGCAGCTCACCCAAATTCTTGAGGACAAAACAGCAGTAAGAGTGCAACAACAGGAGGTGGAGAAAAGTGTATTCCACCTGAGACATGAGACCACAGGACAGGATAGGTCCATACCTTTGGATATACAAGAGGGCTTTAGGGGGTATTATAATCACCTGTACTCCAAGAGTCCAGACCAGGACAAAAATCATGTAGAAGAACAGGTTTGATATGAAAGTTTGGGACTGTCCAGTTTAACAACTTAGAAAAGAGAAAATTAAGTAGATGGGTGATGATCAGGAGATAGAGGACGTATGGAAGGTCATGCCAAGAGAGAAACACCAGTAAGTAATAGGTTGCCAATTGCATTATGGGACTTACACAAGATAGAGTTTCAGAGGTACAGGTGGAGATGTTAAATGGGATGTTAGAGGGGAGTGATGCCATTATTTCATTGATCTTGAAGGAGGGGAAGGGCTAATGTTTACCTTCCATATATAGACTAATTTCTGTTTTAAATATAATAGATTTGCTATGATGGTGATTGCTAGAAAAATGGTCAGAGTGATACCTAGGCTAATTTATGTTGATCAGTGTGATTTCATAGGCATAGGATAATGGCTGTTTCTATTGTAATGGTCTTGTTAATAATGCAAGCGAGACAGAAAGATAAGCAGAAATTGGTTTTATCTGTAGACTTGGGGAAAGCATTTGACCATGTGGACATATTTGTTGACATTGTGGAAGAAACTGGTATTCCCAGGTAGCCTTATTGCTGTAATAAGACTATATGATGGGGCAAATACTAGAGTGAAGGTAAGGGTGAGACTATCTGACATGTTTATGCTACAAAAGGAACTAGACAGGAGTGTCCACTCCCCACCTATTAGTTGCTCTGTATATAAAGTCCTTGGCAAAGTTAATCAGGAACCTAGACTGGGGGGGTGGGTTTAGATGGCTGGGGAAACGCAGTGAACAGCATCTCTTTTCACAAATGATGTCTTACTCACTCTCAAGTTCCCTAATGAGGATATCCATATGCTCTAGAACTTATTAAAAGGACTTTGGAATAAGATCTGGCTAAAAAAATTAATCAGAAGTAACTGCAGGCACTAGCACTAAATTTTGAGCCTGGGGATTCCTATTATTGGAGTGTAACTATTTGTGGACAAGGTCCACTATAAAGTACTTGGGATATGGTTGATGAATATGATAGAGGAGTCATTCAAAGTGACATGTGAGAGAGTACTGGGGAAGATTAGAGGATTGATTAGAAAAAGGAGCATGATAACCCTGGATCTGGATCAAAGGTAAAGATCTTACAACTGTGGCTTTTGCCAGAAAAGTTGTAGATAGGACAAGCAAGCCTTCTGGTGGTTGTCTTCTACAAAATATCTGAATCAATTGAAGCAGATGTCTAGATCCCTGTTGAGTGATAAAAGAGCCAGTCTTTTAAAGTAGTAGTCTTACGAAAGGGTAAGGGTGGCTTTTGGGCATCAGATGTTAAAAACTACTTGCAAGCATGTCAGATAGCTATGCTTCTTAACCCTATATATGTCTTTGAGTGGAAGATGATGTTAAGGAAGGTTGTAGGGAGTGGCAAGATTTGTTGGAATTAATGTTAGAATACCTAGGGGGCAATTGTTACAGGAACTGGGGAGGTAAGCATGGAATATTTTTGTAAGATGTGACTTGAAACAGTGGAAAGTCAGTGTTTTATTTCAGAAGGAAGAAAGAGGAACAAGGATGTCAAGATGGTTCTCTGGCAATGACATAGTAAACAGAGCGCACTAAAGAATTGGGAGCAGTTGATGGGTGGTTTGTGGGGCATAGTCAAGACCTGGGATGAGGTAAAGGAGAAATATGATTTTGAAGAAAGATGAAAATAGGGCTGTATAGGTGTAATGGCAGCATTCCGAAACACTAAGTGTGCTAATGATAAGGAGTAACCAATATAAGGAATAGTTAGAATTTTAGTGGACGCAAGAGTGTTAAGGGCAGCAATAAAGGGACTGCTATCATTGGTTCATATGGTACATAAAGGGAGAAAATAGTAAATATATACACAATGGAGAACGTGACTTCAAGGTGCAGGGGAATGGTGAATAATGGGAGATATTAAGGATTTAATGGAAAACAAAAGGGCTATACTTCAGTGAAATGTAGTATGTGTGTTTGTGTGTTGGGGGGGGGGGGTTTATAGGTAATGAAGCAGACTATTCTAAAATGTAGGATGGAAGTGAGTTTGGTCTCATGGCCTAGAAGAGTAGTATAGAGGATGAATCTGTGCAGGTGCCTTGAGAACATCATGACTGAATTTATGTAATCTTTTTATAGAAATGATATATTTGAACATAATTTTTGTTTTCTATTGATAAATGCTGTGCAACTACAAGCAATACTGAGTATATGAAATTGACATGGAAAAGTCAGTGTCACTGTGGGAAGATTACCTTTTCTGGAGGAATATCTAAATAGATTAAATTAGCTATTCATGAGTAACAATTCATGAATGGCAAAATTTTTATTTTGTAATGGTTTTACAGCTTGAGAAGCAAGGTTGTATATTATCTATGTTAAATTGTGTGGGTTTGAGATGTTCTACTGCTTTATTTGTCCATCAGTAAAAGCTCATCTTATTTAAAAAAATTCAGTGCAACAAATAATTTTATATGCTCCAATCCACACAACTTTATATTTAACATACCAATTACAATTCAACCTAATTGGATAGCTGTAATAAGTTATGCTATAATGCCAACAAAAAGAGCAGAGGTTATATAATACAAAGTTTAAATGAGATATGAGCTGCTACCAAAGCCAAGTGTCATAAATCAAGTCATAAAATCAACTTTAAAATAAAATTACGTTTAAAAACAAACTGACAAATATATATGTGTATATATATATATATATATATATATATATATAGGGCATATTTTTGTTTGGCCCAAAGGTAATGAGTTGCACTCGGCACCGATGGGTGCTCCACAAGAAAATGGAGTACAGACTGTTAATATAGAGCAATCTACTAATGACTCAGGAGTTTCAATATCTGCCAACAGAAATTCTGAAGCATCACAAACAATGAATGAGGCAAGAAGGAGTGTTGATACTAATGAAACAGGCACTAATGTACAACAGAGTGAAGTATACCGCCAGGGTGCATGAAATAAAATCAATAGCACTGAGAGGCTGCAAAGTTTTAATTTAACTTTGCCTTCTTTTTCGCTGAATCCATTTGAAGCTTCATTCAACTTCCAGCAGCTCCCAGGAGGGGGCGCTCGTGCACGAGAGACAGTCGGAAGAGGAAAGCCTCAGGAGGGAACATGCCGAGGAACAGACGCCGACAATAGAGAGCTCTGATCAGCTAACAGCTGAACTATCAGCACCATCGCTATCGTCAGAAGGAACTTTGAATAACATTGTTTCTGGACACAATCAGTAGGTCTATAATTTGTCTGACCTGGCTTTGACTTCCGCACAATATGCGTTACTTAACAAAGGGCTGAGTTTTTTACCAGCCACTAAGATGGACATTAATGATGTTATCCTAGATTTGAGGATGTTTGCCAGAGATATCATGCTTTGTTGCATATATGTTGAGTTGGGCACTGGTATTAATAATAGAAATGTTACATGTCGTAAATGAAGTGTTTACAACCCACCATTGACTGGAACATTAGAAGCTTTTGTTAGGTTATGTGAGCTTGAATTTTATAAAGCATCTTGTAATAGTCGTTTTTCAAATCTGAATGTAGCCGAAGCTGAGGCTTTGACAATTGCAATCAAATGACAGTATTAGCATTAGACCAGCAGATAAGGGGGGGGGGTGATAGTTGTCCTAAACAGGAATGATTATGTGGCTTGGATGTTAGAGATGTTACAAGATGAGAATGTCTATACTAGAATAGATGATAGGAATACTGATAGGATTTTATATACTATCAGGGAGGACCTCTATGATTCATTGATGTGTGGGATGATAGATTTGGCATCATATGAGTTTTTTATGGTAGAGTTTCCTCTGGTTCCTTTATTGAATGGATTGCCAAAGATCCATAAAACTTTAACGAAACCGCCAATGAGACCTATAGTCTCTGGATGAGGCAGGGCCACAGACCCTTTGTCAAAATATGTTGAACAAATGCTTAGACTGATTCTAGAGGAAGCCCCATTAATACTGAGAGACACCAAACACTGCCTCTCGACCCTTTTTGAAACAACTGCAGATAAGGATATATCTGGGGTATTATTGGTTACACTAGATGTTAAGATGTTGTTCACAGCAATTCCAAATGATGAAGGAATAGACATGGTTAGGATGTATATCTCTCACCACAGTGAATATAACCATAGTACCATCATAGCGTTGTCGCCTCACAGTAAGACGTTGTCCTCTTCGATTCTCAGCTAGAGTGTCTTCTGTGTGGAGACATGCGTTAATGGGCGTACCTTCGTTGAAGGTTGTGCATCAGGGCCGGCAACTCGACACGTACAAATCTACTGCCAATCATTAGCGGACCGGAGTTCCGCTGTGGCGACCCCTAACCGGGAAAAAGCCGAAAGACACAAACAAACCATCATAATCATCTGAACACTTTTGGAGCTAATTCTGAATCATAATGTGTTTGTCTTTGAAGACAAGTTCTACGTACAAAAACAAGGAGTAGCTATGGATACTCCCTTGTGCCAACACATATGCCAACTTAGTATTGGCACAATGGGAGGAGGAATACCTGTTGAATAATGACATATACAAGCGACATGTAGTATACTATGGGAGGTTTGTTGATGATATCCTTTTGTTGTGGAAAGGTAACGTTCCGCAACTAGAAGGATTCATCACCTATTTGGAGAATACTACCAGCTTTTTCAAATTTGTCATGGAATGGTCATCAACTATGATAGACTTCTTGAATGTGACCTTATATAAAAATGGGTCAGGAGAACTGGGTACCAAGTTGTTTAGGAAGGCCTGCTGGAAGAATAATATGTTACATATGTCCAGCATGCATCCAGCACATATATTCCCCAATGTTGTAAAAGGGCACATGTTGAGAATATCCCATCTTAATACAGATGAGACACAAATGTATAAGACATTTGATACTTTTTTTTTAGAAAACCTTGCACAAAAGGGGTTATTCAGACCAGTTATACAGAATTGCACAAGTAGAGATGGACATCTGTAGGGATAACAGAGGAGCACCATATTTTTCTAATAGACACAGGAGCCTACTACACATGATGGGAATTTTACACTGGCCAGGAAAAAATCTAGGGTATCATTTACCTTTTCTAGCAACATATATCAGTTTTGTGATATTGTTAAAAAGAATTGGCCCATTCTATTGGCTGACGATAACATCAGGAAGGTTGTGGGACAAGAACCTGGCTTTGTCTTCAGGAACAATATGAGCCTGAAGTGGAAGTTATGTTATGGCCATAAACATTTAGATCCAGAATGTCCACAGAGGACAGTTACATTCCCATGTGGGAAATGTAGAGCTTGTTCTTCTATTACCACAGTACAGAATTTTATTCATCCTAATACTGGTAGGGAATTTGTTCCCAGACTATTAGACACTTGCAATACTAGTCTTTTAATATACTTAGCTACCTGCATACAATACTCTTGCTTTTATGTAGGTAAGACTACACCCCAGCTTAAGGAGAGAATATTGGAACATCTTAGTAACATTAGGAATCAAGTACATATTAATGCTTTAGCAGCAAATTCTGTGTCTACAGGACACAATGTTTTTTGTTTTAGGGTGCTACAAGTTGTTAAACCTGGATTAAGAAAGGGTGATATTAAAAACCATCTAGAGAATTTAGAAGTAAAGTGGATTATAGCATTGCAAGCTCATAGAGATCCTGGCTTGAATGCTAGTATTCTTTTAAGACCTGCATTAATTAAGAAATGCTAATGGATTTGTATTAGGATTTTATCACGTGGTTTTAACTAGTGTATGTATATACAGTTAGATTGATCTGAAGAAGTGGAAACCCCGTGAAAGCGCTTATCTTGTGAATAAAGCATTTTATCAGCGTGAAGGAACATTTTTGTCTTATTCAGCCTTGGTGAATTGCTCACCGTTTGTTTTATTTGAGACTTTGGAGAGGGTGAACTTTCTTTGGTGGAGTGTGGTACTATTTGTTGTTTTTTCTTAACTCTCTGAGAGAGACAGGGTATTCTGTATTCTGTCTTGGACCTGACAAGAACCATTCACCACAACATAAGCCTTGCTCTGTAAGTAAGCTTCTAGAGTATAGTAACTCTCTTAGTTATAGTCAGGAAAATAGCAAAGCTTAGTTCAGATATATTTATTTATTTATTTGAGACTGTCCTACAATGTTGCTTTAAATATTTCCTGTGAATTTGAACTCTGATGTCACTGTGAATATATACTGAGTATTTTCTTGTTCTTTTATTATTTATTATTAAATATGTTTAAACCTTTCATTGTGGCTGATCTGTCTAGAGATATTTAGGTTTTGAGAGTACTTGCATATTTATTTGGTAACACTGTGTGGGGCACTCCTAATAGCTTTACTCTGGGTCAAACTACCATTTGTATTAATATTAATATTACACAGTAAGATTGGACACCCTTAGTTAAGGGGGGGATCCAGTGTCTATCAGCCTGGGATGACATGCTCGACAAACCACACTGCTTCACTAGAGACGGCTTGCACCTGTCACCCTTAGGCTTTTGAATACTGGCCAAGACTCTTGCCACCCCCCATAGTGCCTTTTTTAGGCAAGGCTCAAAAGACAAACCCACCGCCGTAAATAGCACAAGCAACAAAAAACTGAGGGTAATGCTACTCAATGCCAGAAGTCTAAACCTCAAAATGCACGCACTCAAGGCACTCCTCAGTATGGGGAAAATTGATATATGTGCAGTAACAGAAACCTGGTTTGAGGCTCCAGAGAGCAGCCCAGAACTACCAGGCTACAACTCATACCATACATTTTGGCCACAGAACCCAAACCGAAATACAAAAGGCGGGGGCGTATCCATATTCATCAAGGATACCCACATCTCCAGGTTAGTGGCATGATGCTTCAGAGATCATCCACATGCAACTAACAATGGGCAAAACTGCAATTCAAATTGTAGCTTGCTACAGATCACCCACCATGTCCCAGGACCCACATTCCACGTTTCTGGAAACACTGGGGAACATAAAGGTCCTACCAAACACCCTAATATTGGGTGATTTCAATTAAACAAACATTAACTGGGAGAACTATTCAAGTAATAACTCCCTTGCCCAACATTTCCTAGGATTTATAAACTCAAACACCCTGGTTCAACTGGTCAACACTCCCACCAGAGGTGACAACATATTGGACCTGGTCATCACCAACATGGCCGACCGGTGTTCCACACTGGAGGTCAGCCCCTCGCTGGTTAGATCTGCCATAAACAAATCACTTTGGATATCCACATTCCAGCCCCACCCCCAGACAAGGAAACCACTGTGAAAAACTTTTCAAAAGCAAACTTCACGTTACTTAAGACCGAGGTGGAAAGTTTCAAAGCCCCCATGCTGAAGGATAACGCTGTCCAAGCTGCAAAATCCTTTACTAATGCATTCTACGGGCACCTACAAGAATGCATGGATCGTGCCATTCCAAGCAAAACCAAGGCTCACTCTTCCAAGAAAAGGAACTCCTGCCATAAACAAACTATACAATAGAAGGAGGAAACTAGTGCAGAAAAGATTAAAATCCCAAGAAGGAAAGACATCCCTGATCAGTATCAGCAAGAAACTATGCTCCCTCATAAAATCATCCAAGGCGAGCTTCGAAAGAAAAATTACCAAGGACTCCAAAGATAACCACAAGGCATTCTTTAGCTATGTCAAGAATCTAAGTGGCAATGCTCAGATCTGCTCAGAGTTAGTGCAGAATGGCACAAAATACACTGAACCGACTGATATCACCAACATCCTGGCAAACAGGTTCAGCACAAACTTCACCCCCCTCTCACCCCCAAAAGGGCCCATAACCATACCAGAAGAATGTAGAGTCCCTGAAATCACAGACACTCAGGTCAAAACAGCCCACTCCAAAGCCAAAAACACAGCATCAATGGGATCGGACGGTGTTCCAGACTGCGTCCTACACAAGCTCAAAGTTGAACTAACCCCTCACCTAAACACATTGTTCAAACTGAGCCTCTCCACAGGCTACATACCCATAGTGTGGTGCACAGCAATGGTTATTCTGCTCCACAAAGGTGGAGCTAAAACAGGCCCCGGGAACTATTGCCCTATAAGTCTGACTAGCTTGGTCTGCAATGCTATGGAGCACATAATCATGAAACCCATTAACAGAGACATTGGGAACCTCCAAACACTGGACCCTACCCAGTATGGCATTGTTAAGGGCAGATCATGCCTCTTAAACCTGGTGGACTTCTTTGAGACAGTTACCAAGGCTATAGATGAGGGAAAGGTGGTACACATAGCCTACCTAGACCTCGCTAAGGCCTTTGACACCATTCCTTATTCTGGTATTATAGACAAGCTCACCAGCTTGAGCATAAATCCCTATGTCACAAGATGGGTTGCCAACTGGCTGACGGACAGAACCCACATGGTGAGAGTTGTGGGAGCTAGGTCCGACTCTAAACTGGTTACAAGTGGCGTTCCCCAGGGCTCAGTCCTAGGACTCCTCCTGTTCGGCATATATTTCTCAGAGGTACATGCAAGCACAGGAGGACTATGGCTGACCAAGTTCTCAGACGACTGCAAACTAGGGGCTATAATTGACTCTCCGGCTGACACAGACATCCTCCAAAAGGGTCTCACTGAGGCAGATACCTGGTGTCAAAATCATGGCCTCAAGCTAAATGCCAAAAAGTGTATAATCACCCCCTTTGGAAAAAACAAAGTACCCACAAACTACCACATAGGTGGTAGTCCCCTAAATACGGAAGACATAATAAGGGATCTGGGGACCCAAGTAGATAGTAATCTAACCTTTGATAATCACATTGCCAAAATGGTTAGAAAATCCTTCTACGTAGCCCACCTAATCAAAAAAGGGTTCACATCCAGATCAAAAGAGGTCATTGTGCCCCTCTACTCATCACTCATCAGACCCATCATAGAATACAACGCCCCATTTGGGATGTACCTTACAAGACACCTGCAACAGCTGGAAAGACCACAGAAGTACCTCGCCAAGAGGATCACTGGCCTCAAACAGATGCCCTATGCAGCTCAACTGAAGAAACTCCAGCTGTAGATGGTTGCATACCGCCTACTCAGAGGTGATCTCTGCCTGACTTACAAGGCCATGTCCAACCCAGAATTGGTGGACATGCTCCACCTAAAGAAAACCTTATCCCCTCAAGCCACACACTCTAGGGATCTAAACTTCACCACAACAGTAAATAGGACATGCTGGAGGGATAGATTCCTGTCCCACAGACTTCCCATGCTTTGGAACAAGATTCCAATCTACATTAAGCAGAGCTCTTCACTAACACTCTTCAAAAGAAACCTTGACGAGTGAATGGGAAACAGAAAATTTACCCCGGGGATCACTTCAGTGGCTCTGCTGGACAGAGGCACAGGTAACTAATCTAAGGGGGTGGCGAAAGCCAACACATTCTGGCTAGGCTTATAAATGCCTTCGGGCAGATAGCCTAGTACCTACCTATGAACCTATAAAAGTAGCTGATAAGAAGCTAACTGGTGGCAGTGATAACTACCTTATAGTCTGGGCAAAAGGGGCGTAGCTAGTAAACCTGTGCCAGCCTTTCCCAGATCTCTGTGTGTGTGTGTGTGTGTGTGTGTAAATCAAACATCAAAGAGTGTGTGTGTCAGCTACCTGGGCAGGGACACAAACCACTGGTCGGACATAGGTTCATACTAGGCTAACTGCCCTTGTGGGCCATTTTCAGCCTAGCCAATTACCCCATGTGAAAATCAAACCCTGCACCTTATGCTTGTAAGGTAAACACCTTAACCATTATGCCAACCTCCCACCCAGACAGAGAGGGTGCTGGAGGTCTTGGCTTGGCCACTCAATTGAGATCGCAGCTCTATAGCTGTGCCAGTGGGAAGTCTTATTGGGGATCTGGAGAAAGGTAGGAAAAAACAGCCCTGGACTGACTGTGGTCATTGTGTGCTCTTAAGGGAAACAGCACTTGAGGCAGAGAGCTGCATCTGGAAATACTGTATGTGTACCTGTCATTCTCCTAATGTACATTCCCATCTGGTGCCAGTGGTAAGGATTGAGGCTCCTTGATTACTGGTCCAGTGGTGGGGCTTCACACTGAGCATGTAATATTCCTTTGCTGATCACAGCTCTACACTCTGTTTACATAAACTGTGATGTATTCCATGTCCAGAAGAGTATTTTTTTTTATTATTTTGTTTCATCAATGTGTTTCTGAAAGTTAAAGTTTTGGTCTAGCAAAATCCTTAGCTATTGAATAAGTCTGTTGTTTCTAGATTTTTCATGATTAATATACTTTATATATCAGTTTTTGGGACAGTGGCTAGCCTCTTTTGTGTGCTAAATATCAATATTTAGTTTTCTTGTGCATCCAGATTAGCTGCATGTTCCCCAGACAGAAATATACATTCTTGAAGTCTTCTAGTTGTTTTTGGTTTCTGATTTTGAGGGAACTGATCTACAAAATACATTACTGTCTGTGCTGTGTAAAGTATCAGAAGAACTTAAGTGATGTTTGCTGGTAGCCTGTTTATTGAGTGAAAACATGAGGGTGAGAATATATGGCCTTGGGGAACAACTTGTTGTACGGTGGATGTGTCTGAAATGGAGTTCACTATTTTGATGGCAAAGGTTCTGTTTGTTAGGAGCCTTTTGAACCATTCAGAGGATTTTTCACTTAGTGCTGAAGAAAGAAAGAACATCAAGAAGCAGAGAATGATAAACAAAGTTGAAGATCTTGATGAGTTCTATGCAGACTGCACCTGTTAGGTTTACATTGTCCATATTTACCATGATTTCCTGTGAAGGAATCCAAACTGCACTCACTATGCTTCTTCCAGTCCAAAATCAATAGTACCTGGAGAGTGGTGAATAATTTGGTGCAAAATTGGAAAGTTGTGAAAATATTAGTTTTTCTATAAATTTTCCTTAGTGTTGGAAGTAATGAAATTGGTCTGCAGTCTAAGGGTGTTTGAAGCTTTGAAGTTTTGGGAAACAGTTATAGACTGTTGCTGCTTTCCTAATGTAGGTACTGTATTATCACAAAGAGATATTGTAAATATAGTGAATTGGTGTAAGGTTATAATCTTTGCTTACTTTGAGGAATCAGCATTGATGATATCTGCCCACGTTGGTGCATCAGTTGGTATTTTTCTAGGTGTTCAATTTATTCCATTTTTATGAATCACAAGTAAAAGGGTGGTATGAAATGTGAGTGGTGATGGCTGATTATGATGGGTGTGGATAATATTACTGGAAATGGAAAGGTTTGAAAATTTTAGTACTAAATTAATACATAATGGGGTGTTTTACTTGTAACAAGGGTGTTCATTGTTATAGGTCTGTCACGGCTGTGTCATCATGTTAAGATGTTCATTTGATTTTATAATGGTTTGGAGAGGGAGACAGGTTTGCAGTTTCCTGATTTCTAATATAAGGTTTTGTGGCATCTTATGGCTTTCTTAGCTTTGTTTCTTAATGTGATAAACGTTTCACGAGACACTGAGGTTTTTGGTTGCTTAAATTGCTTCCAGGATTCAACCCTTAGTTTTAGAAGTGATTTTATCTCTGATGTAAATAATTTCTTGGCAATGGATTTTAGAAGTCTGGAAACACTGGAGAAGTATTTTACTTTACAGGTCTTAAGAGTATTAGTAAGCAGTCTAAGGATTCCATTGTTTTGCGGTGACTTTTAGATGGAAGGATATTTTCATTGGTGAGTGTTTTTTATGAAAGCTGATTGTGAAATAGAAGGTGATGGGTGAGTGATCATTTGGGACGACAGTAAAAAGCATTTTAAGGGTTGAGATGGAGCTAGGATTATTGTTTAATGCTATGTTCTAGTAAGTTGCAGAGGGATGGTTCTTTTACTGAGTTGTACCGGGTTGACTAAGAATTCATTCACAGCATTTTAATAGGCCAGGGATGTTGATGTTAACCCCCTCCTCATGATAAGTATTCTTTTAAAGACAGGTGCTTATTTAGAAGTTACTTATTTTATTTTGCTCCACAGCAGACTTGCTCAGTGGCTGTGCTGCTTTCATCCAAGTATCCTGTTTGATCCTTTGGGTGGGGATGATAGTCAGGCTATGACCTATTCATTCCTGTCCATATCCCTTATTATCCCATTCATAGGTAGGCACTAGGCTATCAGCCCGAAGGCATTTATAAGCCTATCCAGAATGTGTTGGCTTTCACCACCCCCTTAGATTAGTTCCCTGTGCCTCTGTCCAGCAGAGCCACTGAAGTGATCCCCGGGGTAAACTTTCTGTTTCCCATCCACTCGTCAAGGTTTCTCTTGAAGAGTGTTAGCGAGGAGTTCTGCCTAATGTAGATTGGAATCTTGTTCCAAAGCATGGGAAGTCTCTGGGACAGGAATCTATCCCTTCAGCACATCCTATTTATTGTTATGGTGAGGTTTAGATCCCTAGAGCGTGTGGCTCAAGGGGATAAGGTTTTCTGTAGGTGGAGCATGTCCATCAATTCTGGGTTGGACATGGCCTTGTATGTCAGGCAGAGATCACCTCTGAGCAGGTGGTATGCAAATGAGTATAGCTGGAGTTTCTTCAGTCAAGCTGCATAGGGCATCTGTTTGAGACCAGTGATCCTCTTGGTGAGGTAATTCTGTGGTCTTTCTAGTTGTTGCAGGTGTCTTGTAAGGTACATCCCAAATGGGGCGTTGTACTCTATGATGGGTCTGATGAGTGATGAGTAGAGGTGCACAATGACCTCTTTTGATCTGGATGTGAACATTTTGTGATTAGGTGGGCCACATAGAAGGATTTTCTAACCACTTTGCAAATGTAATTATCAAAGGAGAAATTACTATCTACTTGGGTCCCCAGATCCTTTATTACGTCTTCTGTATTTAGGGGACTACCACCTATGTGGTAGTTTGTGGGTACTTTGTTTTTTCCAAAGGGGATGACTATGCACTTTTTGGCATTTAGCTTGAGGCCATGATTTTGACACCAGGTATCCATCTCAGTGAGACCCTTTTGGAGGATGTCTGTGTCAGCCGGAGAGTCAATTATAGCCCCTAGTTTGCAGTCGTCTGCAAACTTGTTCAGCCATAGTCCTCCTGTGCTTGCCTGTATCTCTGAGAAGTATATGCCAAACAGGAGGGGTCCTAGGACTCAGCCCTGGGGAACACCCTTTGTAACCAGTTTAGAGTCGGACCTAGCTCCCGCAGCTCTCACCATGTGGGTTCTGTCCATGAGCCAGTTGGCAACCCGTCTTGTGACGTAGGGGTTTATGTTCAGGCTGGTGAGCTTGTCTATAATACCAGAATGGGGAATGGTATCAAAGGCCTTTGCAAGGTCTAGGTAGGCTGTGTGTACCACCTTTCCCTCGTCTATAACCTTGGAAACTGTCTCAAAGAAGTCCACCAGGTTTAGGAGGCAAGATCTGCCCTTAACAAAGCCAAACTGGGTAGGGTCCAGAGTTTGGAGGTTCCCAATGTCTCTGTTAATGAGTTCCATGATGATGCGCTCCATAGCCTTGCAGACCAAGATAGTCAGGCTTATAGGGCGATAGTTCTCAGGGTCTATTGTGGCTCCACTTTTGTGGAGTGGAATAACCGTTGCTGTGTGCCACTCTATGGGTACGTAGCCTGTGGAGAGGCTGAGTTTCAACAGTGTGTTTAGGTGAGGGGTTAGTTCGTCTTTGAGCTCATGCAAGATGCAGCCTGGGACACCGTCCAGTCCCATCGATGCTGTGTTTTTGGCTTTGGAGAGGGCTGTTTTAACCTGAGCATCTGTGATTTCAGGGGCTCTACATTCTTCTGGTATGATTATGGGCCCTTATGGGGGTGAGAGGGGGATGAAGTTTGCACTGAACCTGTCTGTCAGGATGTTTGTGATATCGGTCAGTTCAGTGTATTTTGTGCCATTCTGCACTAACTCCGAGCAAATCTGAGCATTGCCACTTAGATTCTTGACATAGCTAAAGAATGCCTTGTGGTTATCTTTGGAATCCTTGGCAATTTTTCTTTCGAAGCTCGCCTTGGATGATTTAATGAGAGATTGTAGTTTCTTGCTGATACTGATCAGGAATGTCTTCCCTTCTTGGGATTTTACTCTTTTCTGTACTAGTTTCCTCCTTCTATTGTATAGCTTGTTTATGGCAGGGGTCCACCAGGCCGGTTTCCTTTTCTTGGAGGAGTGAGTCTTGGTTTTGCTTAGGATAGCACGATCCATGCATTCTTGTAGGTGACCATAGAATTCATTAGTAAAGGATTTTGCAGCTTGGACAGTGTTATCCTTTAGTGTGGGGGCTTTGAAACTTTCCACTTCAGTCGTAAGTAACGTGAAGTTTGCTTTTGAAAAGTTTTTCATGGTGGTTTCCTTGTCCGGGGGTGAAGGCAGAATGTGGATATCCAAAGTGATTTGTTTATGGTTAGATCTAACCAGTGAGGGGTTGACCTCCGGTGTGGAACACCGGTCATCCATGTTGGTGATGACCAGGTCCAATATGTTGTCACCTCTGTTGGGAGTGTTGACCAGTTTATCTAGGGAGTTTGAGTGTATAAATTCTAGGAAATGTTGGGCAAGGGAGTTAGTACTTGAGTAGTTCTCCCAGTTAATGTTTGGGTAATTGAAATCACCCAATATTAGGGTGTTTGGTAGGACCTTTTTGTTTCCCAGTGTTTCCAGAAACGTGGAATGGGGGTGCTGAGACATGGTGGGTGATCTGTAGCAAGCTACAATTTGAATTGCAGTTTTGCCTGTTGTTAGTTGCACGTGGATGACCTCTAAAGCATCGTGCTGTGCTACTAACCTGGAGGTGTGGGTATCCTTGATGAATATGGATATGCCCCCACGTTTTGTATTTCGGTCCGGGTTCTATGGCTGAAATGTATGGTATGAGTTGTAGCCTGGTAGTGCTGGGATGCTCTCTGGAGCCTTAAACCAGGTTTCTGTTACTGCACATATATTGATTTTCTCCATACTGAGGAGTACCTCGAGTGCGTGCATTTTGAGGTTTAGACTTCTGGCATTGAGTAGCATCACCCTCAGGTTTTTGTTACTTGTGCTATTTTCAGCGGTGGGTTTATCTTTTGAGCCTTGCCTAAAAAAGGCACTATGGGGGTGGCAAGAGCCTTGGCCAGTATTCGAAAGCCTAAGGGTGAGAGGTGCAAGCCATCTCTAGTGAAGCAGCGTGGCTTGTCGAGCATGTCATCCCAGGTGAACAGACACTGGATCCCCTTTGAATGACACCATAAACTTAGCAAATTGTTGAAATTGATAATTTTTTCTTTATACCGTAGTATCATTCTTGGTGAGGGCAGGATGCTACTCAGGGTCAGTGTCATACCGGCCTGAGCTACATGATCAGAGAGCTCTTCCATGTCTCTTTTCATGTAGTCCAGGGAGGTACGGCTCAGGTCATTCACACCAACATGGACAATGACAGAGTTATATTTGTACTTGTTCTGGAGTGACCCGAGTGCTTGTGTTATGTGGCGGATCCTGGCACCCGACAGGCAGCTAACAGTAACCTTCTCCTTATTCAGCCTAGTGAGTGAGACGTCACTGTGCCTGACTATAGAGTCACCTATTACTAGTATGTTGGGTATGTTATTTTGCCTTAAGGGCTGTGATTGCATGGCACACTGGTTTTGTGAAGTATGTGTTTCATGGTTTGTGTTGGGGGGTGGAGGTTGCTTGGATGTCTGCTTTGGAGGTCTCTGTTGCTTTTGCAGATTTTTATTTAGAGCCTCCGAGTATGTTTCCGTGTACTTATGTGTGTTTTTTGTCTGTGCTGGTTTAATGGGTCTATGTGAGACTGGTGGTGTGATGCAAGTATTTCCCTTCTCCTCTTGACTGTCTGATCCAGTCTTGGGTTGAGAGAGCTTAGCCTCCAGTTTGGTTGTATAATTGCATCTCTTGCATGTATTAGTGTTTTGTGGTAGGAAGAGAGGGTTGTCTGTGTACATGAGGCAGTTGTAACATTGCCTCAAAATGCCCAGATTCACCAGTTGGACTGGAGAGTACACCTGAGACTGCCCTTTGGACATGCCTGGATAGGTACAGTGAACTATTTTACTGAATGGCTGGTAAGATCGAATAGAGAGCCTTGTCCTTCTGTACAGTATAGGGGGGTCTTGTGCTAGGGTTTATAAGTGCTTTCTATGTGTTTTGAGCAAGTGCCGGGCTGAGAAATGAATGGCTTGAGTGCTTAAGTTGGAAGTTTGTCTAGTTCCAATGGAAATTTTGAAGAGGAGACTTTGTGGAGTCAGGAATAGTTATTCCCTAGCTAACCGGCGCTGCCCGGTATGCAAAACCGGGCAAATGCATTTTTTATAGCAGGGAAATGAAAGAGATAGAAATTAGCCCAGAATGGCCAATAAACTACTAATTTCTGGGCTGAAACCACTCCTCCAGGGACAAATAGGCTGCTCAAAGCTCCCCTCTCTCACAGGTGAACAGAGAAACTTCCTTCTATCCAAGTAAGTTATGGGCAAACACAGAGGTTTGTAACAGAGTCCTGAATTCAGCACAAACCTGAAAAGTGACTATACTAGCTTAGAAAGGCGGGAAACAATTATATATTTTTTCAGAAAATAAAGCCGATATAATCAAAAAAACACTTTAAATGCACAGAAAAGGATACTTACTGTTATATATCTCAGATCAGAGTTGTAGTCAATGCCCCTAGTAATAAAGTAGGAAGAAACACAAATACAGTAAAAGCAGATGAATAAAGTGCAATTTTTTTATATATATAAAACAATAGAAAACGAACAAGCTGATTTAAACAAGTTACCCAATTAACCAGAAAAAAGCTCAAAACTGAGCCCTGTTCCAGCAGTCTTCAATTAGACAAGCTCTAACTGCACACTCCTGCTATTAGGGTGCAGGGGAACCTTCTCCAAAAAAAGATGGCCTGGATCAGTGCTGAAGTTATACAAACAAAGCTAGATTCAGCAGGCCTAAATTTGGTCTATGCTACAGCAACAAGCCGCACCAATTTCAGAAAGAAACAGTTCAAATAAGCAGGCACAATAAGCCTCTGACCAGAAATTCCCAGCTCAGAAGGGCAAAATCCAGCCTCTCCTCCCACAGGAGTGCAGGCCACAAACCTTAATGTAGAATAACTGGCCTGAAGCCCAAGTGCTTAAACCAGAACTAATACACTTTTAGAATAGCAGACACTGAGCTTTCAATCAGCAGTTCCCAGCTTAGAAGGATGTAAGCTACCTGTCCTGCCACAACAGTGCAGACCACAAACCTTCTTAATGTAAAACGACTGGTATGAAGCCCAAGTGCTTAAACCAAAAGACTTAGAATAACAGTTACAATTTAAATAGGCTACTACTAAGCAGTAATAATTGCAGCAGAATAAATAAAATTGAGTACTTTTAAGAAGAGGCAAATTCAAAATAAAGTAGGAGGAAACACAAATACAGTAAAAGCAGATGAATAAAGTGCATTTTTTTCTTAGTAAAGTGCAAGGAGAGAGGAAGGAAGAACCTAAGTGGGTTGGCCTTCTCAAATCTTCTCTCTGTATTAAGTAGAGTGAATACTAGACTCAAAATATGATTTCACTGTACTCGGTTAAGTGAGCAAATGAGTTGGACCCAGGAGGAGTGTTCAAATACAGACTTACAGGAGGGATGGGCAATTCCAGAGCCACAGGGAGGGTGGGTAAGGAACTAACTGCAGATACACAACACACTATTCGGTGAAGCACACATTTAGGTAACAGAAAAAAATGAAATACAGTACTTTTAAAACTGCAAGTTTGTACTTAACGGAAGACTAAAATATAGTACTGCAAGTTTGCACTTAACTTCAGTTTCTAATGCAGGTGATTGTAGCCAACCAAGTCTCTCAGAAGTTGAGCATAAAAAAAAATATATTCCACCCATAGCAAGAGTTTGTAGTGAGTGGAACAGCTTGTTTGTCCTATCCTCTCTTGTGGAGCATTACCCCCCTCCCTCACCGCAACTAACTGAGGTCTACTCTGTTCAGTCAGTCACAGGCAGCCTGTCTCCATGCACTCTTTTTTGGCTTACATACATGTACACAGACAGTGCATGCTCCAAAGGTGCAACACCTGGTGTTCCCACTAGCTGTCATCCAAGTATTAAGCCAGAGCTGCCTCTCACCCCAAGGATGGGTGAGCAGCCTTTGACTCCTGTCTTCCCCTGCCAGCTCCTACAGGCATTGAAGCCACTAGTCAAACTTAGGTTACCTACATCACAGTTTAGGTTTTATCTTCCTAAGCCAAATAACAGGATGCTTTCAGAAGTTGCTTAATTAGTTTTGGATTTGAGTGTTGGAGGAGACAGACGGCTGCAACATGATTTTTTTTTTATGGTTGTTGAGATGGTGATAATTTGTTTTGGGTCAAGATCTTTACTACTGTTAGTGTCTTGGATAATGAGATTACCTTAGAGAGACATTTTATGTAGAAACATTGTTCCCCTGCCTCTTCTTTTCCCACGATAAGCACTGAACACACAATTACACCCCAGGAATAAAGAACATAAGACTGAGTATTATGCTATTATGTCTATATAGTTGTCCTTATTAGTTTTTAAGCTTCTGCTATTTAAATGACAGACTTTTAGAGAGTGACATATATTGTTTTGGTTTGTACATTTTTGAGGAACACGGCCTGGATTTGGTTTAGTGTTACTACCAAATAAGAGCAGAAGGGGAGGGGGTCTGAAAATAATATGTTGCTATTTTCAATAGAATGGGATTTATTTATTTTATTTTGTTTGTTTGTTTATGGGGTAGTACATTGATCACAATAGGCCATTTGCAGGCACAGCCCAAGTGAAGAAATTCACAAAAAAAAGAGCAAATTCATAAACATTTGATTTTTAGAATCATAGGAATCATAAGAAAATTCAAGACAACCATATCTTGCAACTATTATGCCTCGTTGTCATCTACCCTAGACTGTACCTTAACACTTTAAGAGGGCTACGTCAGTCAAGTCCAAGGTGAATTTATGAATACCCATCCAATTATCCAGGTCCCATTTGAATTTGTATCACACTGCTTGATCTCCAGGGGAAGTCTATTCCAGAGATGGGGAAGGCACTGAGTAATGAACCTGTCTCTCCACCTCATTTTATTAAACTGATGGTGAAGATTTAGATCCTTGGTTCTGGTATTCATGGGACTGTTTGACTTATGAAGGTACAAGAGATCTAGGATCACTGGCTCCCTAACTGCATGAAAGGTAAGTCACAAATCTCCTCTGATGAGTCTTTATGGTACTGAATAAAGAAACAGGTACTTCTAGACTTTTCTGGTAGCTTAGGGTTTTTAAGCCTATAATCTTCTTAGTTAGGAACCTCTGGGGTTTTTCTATTTGTTTAATATGTCTATAATTCTATACTTTGCCTGATCCCTGCTGAATAAAGGGGAGCAATGACTTCTTTATATCTACATTATATTCCTTTGGCAACTAGCTGTGCTATGTAGAATGACTTCCTGACTATTGTCACTACATAGTTTCATAGTTTCATAGTATAGTACTAGGCTATCTGCCCTGGGGCATTTGTAAGCCTAGCCATAGTGATGTGGCTTTTGCCACCCCATGAAATGGTACAAAAATGTACAGAATAAATCTAGAATACTGTGCCTCTGTCTAATAGTGACACAATGAAGGTCCCCTTATATAATAGAATTAGTTTACTGTGCCCCTGTCTAGCAGTGACACAGATGTGACCCCTGGGGTAAACTTACGATCTCCCATCCACTCATCAAGATTTCTCTTGAAGAGAGTCAGTGAGGGGCTCTGCCTAATACGAACTGGGATCCTGTTCCAAAGCATGGGAAGCCTCTGGGTTATGAATCTATCCCTCCAGCATGTCCTATTCATACTTGTGCCGAGGTTTAAGTCTTTAGTTCTCGTGGTCCTGATGGATTTGGATTTTTTCAGGTGGAGCATGTCCATCAGATCCTGATTGGACATGGCCTTGTACATCAGGCAGAGATCACCTCTGAGCAGGCGGTATGCTACTGAATAGAGCTGAAGTTTCTTTAGTCTGGAAGAATAAGACATATGTTGGAGACCCTTGATCCTTTTGGTGAGGTACTTTTGTGGTCTCTCCAGCTGTTGCAAATGCCGGGTGAGGTACATACCAAATGGGGCATTGTACTCAATCATGGGTCTGATGAGGGAGGAATATAAGGGTACAATGACATCCTTGGATCTGGATGTGAATCCCTTCATGATGAGGTGTGCAAGGTAGAATGTTTTTCTAACCACTTTGGCAACGTGGGTGTCAAATGAGAGGTCGCTGTCTACTTGGGCCCCTAGGTTTCTGATTACTTTTTCCGTACTCAGTGGGTTGCTGTCTATGTGATAATTTGTGGGTACTTTGTTTTTTCCAAAAGGGATGACTATACATTTTTTGGCATTTAGTTTAAGGCCGTGACTACGGCACCAGTTGTCCATTTCAGTGAGGCCTTTTTGTAGGATGTGTGTGTCTGCTGGTGTATCGACTATGGCGCCTAGTTTGCAGTCATCTGTGAACTTTGTCAGCCACAGCCCTCCCATGTTTGCTTTAACATCTGAAAAATAAATGCCGAACAAGAGGGGTCCCAGGACAGATCCCTGTGGGACACCACTTGTGACTGGCTTTGAGTCTGACATTGCTCCAGCGATTTTAACTTTATGGGTTCTGTCCTTTATCCAGTTTGCAACCCATCTAGTGACATAAGGGTTTACTTTTAAGCTGCTTAGCTTATCTATGATGCCTGAGTGGGGTATTGTGTCGAAGGCCTTAGCCAAGTCCAGGTATGCTGTATGGACTGCTTTGCCCTCATCAATGGCTCTAGTGACTGTTTCGAAAAAGTCAACCAGGTTTAAAAGGCAGGATCTGCCCTTTACAAAGCCGAACTGGGTGGGGTCAAGTGTCTGTAGGTCCCCTATGTCTCTGATCTATGGTGATCAAAAGAGAGGGAAGTATCTACCCTGGTTCCAAGTTCTCTAACTACTTTCTCATTTTGAAATGGGTTTTTTTATCTGTGCTGTATGCTGTGTGAAGGGATTGTCTACCAAATGTGACAATGTCACACTTTTTAGCTTTTATTTGAATTCATTTTAGTAGGTATTGCTTGAGGGCATAGAGAGGGTTTGACAATGATTCCCAGTTTGCAGTTGTATGCAGACATAGTTAGCTAAAAGTCATAGTTCTTGATCTAGAAGTCAGAAAACTAAATACAGAATAAAAGAGGTCCCAGCACTGATCCCTGTGAAAGACAACTGGTTACCTTCATACTGTCATGTTGCATATGCCATCCTTTCTGTACTGGCTTTGTCTTATAACAAATATGGCTCTCTATCTTACCACTTACTACTTACAGATCTAGTTGCAAAGCATTTAGTTTACTAACTATGCTAGTGCGGGGTTGGTGTCAAATGTCTTGGCTAGATGAAGGTATACCATTTGAACAGTCTGACTGCTGTTAATAACTTATGTTACTAATGTGAAGACATTATCCAGATTCATTAGAGTAAGACGCTGTCCGGTTTGATTCTCAGCTAGAGCGTCTTCTGCGTGGAGACATGCTTGAATGGGCATACCTTCGTTGAAGGTTGTGCATCAGGGATGGCAACATGGCATGTAAAAATCTACTGCCAATCATTAGCAGACCGGAGTTCCACTGTGGCGACCCCTAACCGGGAAAAGCCGAAAGACACAAAATCCAGATTCATTAGACAGGACCTAGCTTTTACAAAATGCAAGCTGCTGAGGGTCTACACTGATATACTTTTCATGTCAAAGTTTATCAGGTTGGTTATAATATGTGTGGACCTGTAAATTAGACTTGTCAACTTGTTAGATGCTTGTATCTTAGCCAGAGCTCTGGAGTGAATCTGAACTAAATCCAAGGAATCCACTGGTTTCAAGAAAAAAATAAGTATAATTTAAGCTTGCAGTGCACTTTTTTGAACTCTATTTTGCTTAATTACTGCATTTTTGCTGTTTTTACTGCTGACTGTTTTTTCTGCACTTTGAATTTCTAGTATTTCTGTATTTCATAGCATAAGCTAGACTCTGATTTGCTGAATCTAGGCTGTTTGGTATTACTTGAGCACTAAAACCAGCCATCCTACATTAAGAAGGCCCTCCTGCACCCTTGTGGCAGTAGTGTGTAGCCCAGGACCCATCTGAGTTGGGATTGCTGGAAAAAGGCTCAGTTTTCAGCTTTCCTATTTGTTGATTTCTGTTAAAACTGTTTAAATTCACTTGTGTTTAAGTCTCACATTTGTGCATAGATGTATGCCACGCTGCAGGGTTTAGTGTTGGCAAACACTTAGAAACACAATTTTCCCCTGATATCTGCTAGTGAGCCCTCCTTAGCTCCATTGCCTCTCTATGTGCAATGCAGTTGCACATTGCTATCTAGTGAGCAACTCAGTTGTGCATTCTGAGACACTGACGTAGTCTTCCATCCTTAGCCCTCTACAAAATAGTCATCTTTGTTAGTCTCACATGCAAACCCTGGTCCATCTAGCCCATCTCCACTAGTTACTACAATATATACCTGCCATAATGGACAAACAGTTTCCCACCATTTCTCCAGCTAACCTGATTGACATGGGCATCCTGAAGCAATGTGGTAATTGCCTCATGTATACTGACAACCACTTGCTCTTAAAGCAAACAAACACAGCATGTGAGAGATGTAACTACACCATGAAATTAGAATCAGTCCTCTCACATAACAATACACAAGATATGCAACAGGTTGTCAGCACACACAGTTCCCCCTCACACAAGATAAGGTCAATAGACATCAACCCACATACTCTGAGGTACTCACTGAGAGGCTACAAAAGACTACAGACCTCCCATGTGCAAACAACATACACATACTGCTACAAGAACATAATCCACCACTACACATAACACACATATCAGTGTCTCAACAATTAAACCCCTAAGGCAAAACACCTCAAAACATAATGTTCTGGTCATAGACTACTCAATAGTGAGACACACAGATGTCCCCCTCACCAGGTTGAAGAAGGAGGTCATGGTCAGCTGTCTGTCAGGTGCCAGGATCCATCAAATCATGCACACACTCAAGTTACTGAGCAACAAATACCATAAAGATTCTGTTGTAGTACATGTTGGTGTGAATGACTTGAGATGCACCTCTCTGGACTATATGAAGACAGACATGACCGAAATCTCAGATTATGTGTCCCAGGCAGGTCTGTCCCTAGCCCTAAACAGCATTCTACCTTCACCTAGGATGATGCCACAATACAGACAAAAAAATTATTGATTTCAATAATTGTCTTAGCTTCTGGTGTCACTCTAGGGGGATCCAGTATCTTTCTGCCTGAGAAGACATGGTTAACACTCCATGCTGATTTTCCACAGATGTCCTTCACCTGTCTCCTCAAGGCTTTCAGATACTGGCAAATATGCTTGCCTCCCCCATAGTGCCTTTTTAGGTAATGTCCAAAGAATATTCCAACAAATTACTGGAGCCACCACGATAGTAAAAAACTTTTATTTTAAATAGAACGAGCGCTTTCACGCACCTAACAAGTGTGCTTCATCAGGTTATAATGATTAAAGAAAGTACTCCAGTATATATATACAATCACGCCCTAATTAATAAGCCTTTATGGCGGGTAAAAACACATCTAATTAAACAATTAAAAAGAGTAAAACTCACTTATAAGCAGCTTATTGTGGCTTTGTATCAAGATTAATATTGTATACAACATTATCACACCATACTAACATAAAATCTATTAGAAAATATATGTCTAATCAAACGATAAAACTCCTAGAAAACTGTCTTAATATAAGGTATTATAAATCATAAACTACATTCATTAACTATCATCCTTATGAAACATTATCAATGTAGCATTATTTAGCTAACATCATATTTCATATGTACCAAAATACTCTCCAAGAAAAAGGAGATCCAAAAGGGAAAAAGGTAAGGAGAGGGGGAGGGGGGGGAAGGAAAAAAGAAAAGAGAATAGAATAAGGAATAGGAAAGAATAGGAGGTAGGAAAAAGAAAAAGCATAACAATAAGATCATATAGGAAGGGGAGGGGGGGAGAAGAAAAGGAAAGTAAGGAATGGGAAGGATAGGAGGTGGGGGAAAGGGAAAAACAAAACAATAGAACAATATAGGTACTCATTTTTACCCAAACTGTAACACCATATCTGAGTAAAAGATTAGTGTATATCAAATATGGTTATATAAATCAATAACTAAACAAAAACAAAAGCCACATCAATCCAATAAAAACAAGAGAACACATCATCTCTCTATAAGCGACCCATCTGAGGCCAGCCAATCATCCAAAATACATCACATGAGATAAAGTATAGAATACCTAACATACGCCGCAATTCTGAATAGAATGAGGCGATGAAACTTCAGAGAAGGGCAGGTCTAATACTGAGTGAGGTGTTGAGGCCAGGTTCCAGATGTGCCCTAAGTGTCAAGATCCATCTTAACTCATATAATTCTAGTGTTCCTAATGTATCACCTTCCCGTTTATTAGGGTATAGAATCTGAAGCACCCTAAATCTAAAGCCATGAGTCGAAAACATCTGACAGTGTCGAGCCAATACGTTATTGTCATTCTTTTTCCGTATATCATATATGTGGTTATATACCCGATCTTTAAATCTGCGTGTTGTAAGGCCCACATAATATGCGTCACAACTGTCACATGTGGCTAAATAAATTACGTTGGTGGTGTCACATGTTGCATAAAAATTGGGGGTGAAATTCACACCCAGTTCCCTATCCACATATCTCTGTTCTTTAGCAATATATTTACATATACAGCATTTTTTGCAGGGAAATGTTCCTAGTCTATAATTAGCTCTTACATCTATAGGTATATAGGAAACTTTTTCCTTGCATAAAATCTTTTTTAGGTTAAAACAATTATTATATCTGAACATAGGATATTTACCTACTATATTCAATAGTTCCTTGTTCATACTTAACAATTTCCAGTTCCTAACCAAAATTTCTTTAATATACTTGACATCATTGGTGTATTTGATGTCATATTGCACTGTGCCCTTCTGTGATCTAACATGATGTCCATATAGATATCTCTTCCCGGAGTTTATTTCGGGAACATTTAAATAATTATTTCCATAATTCATAACCAGATGGGTAGGATAGCCTCTATTCATAAAACATTGTCCCTGGAAGTCTAAAAGACGTTCTCTCTCACTATCAGTATTACAGAGTTTAGCAACCCTAGCCATCTGATTCCTGACCACATTAGGAAAGATGTGCCTAGGGTGCATACTCTCATAATGTAATATCCCATTTTTCCAACAGGGTTTCCTGTATAGAGATGTAAGGAACTCATTCTTGTCATTTTTAACTATAGAAACATCAAGATAATTTATACTAGTCAAGGAAACTTCATGTGTGAAGCTCAAAAATGAGGTAGTATTCCCCATATACTCTACAAAATCCTGCAGGGATTCAATAGTCCCATTCCAAAAGAGAATGATATCGTCTACAAACCTCCTGTAGTAAATAGCTTTATTGACAAAGGTCTCTTCATTGAATATATGTGCCCTCTCCCATTCATATACTGCTATATTCGCATAGGCATTAGCACAAGGGGTGCCCATGGCAACCCCCCATGCCTGCCTATATGTATCATCTCGAAACATGAAAACATTATTATTTAATATCAGATCAAGCAAAGTGCAGATAACAAATTGCTCATTATTACTAATACTACCACATTCATTAAGATGTTTCCTGACTGCCTCTATACCGAATTCATTCGGTATACTCGTAAATAAACTCTTAATGTCAAGCGTGACCATAAGAGTGTCAGATGTTACCCTATCCAATAATGATACCTCTTTTAAATCATCTAAAAGATTGTATGAATTTTTCAGGATCGTAGGTATCATCTCAACTAAAGGACCAATTTTTGATTGCACATACTTTGATGCATTTTCAGTTGCCCATGATTTGCCTGATACTATCGGCCGTAAGGGTGGTGGATAGGTTCCCTTATGTACTTTGGGCAACCCCTTTATTAAAGGTATCAAGGGTGCCTCAATGTCAAGATATTCATAAAGGGATTTATTAATACATCTAGACATTAAAAGGTCGTATAATGTGTCATGAACGTTCCTAATAATTGATACAACCTCTGATTTACCTATTGGAGAATAAGCAACATCATTGTTAAGCATGTCATTCATCCAATTATCATATGTCATAGAATCCATTACTACAACACCCCCCCCTTTATCGGCAGGTCTAAACATCAGGTTACTGTCTTTACAAAGGGCATCCAGGCTCTGTTTCTGAGTCGCATTCAAGTTCACGAACAGCTTTTTATGCCGCTTTTCACTAAAATAAACATAGAAATCATGTTCGCAAGCTCTCTGAAAACTATCAACTGAGCTCGGTAAAGATGGCACATATGAGCTCTTCCTTTTCAACTCAGCAGTATTATAGTCAAGCATAGCATTAGCTGAGTCTTTAAAAAGTAACTTGAGAGCTACTTTTCTGGTAAATTTACGAAGTGCAATCAATGTGTCCGATAGTTCACTCCCTCTAGAGGGAATGAAAGAAAGCCCCTTATTGAGTATGGAACAGTCAATGTCAGTCAGTGGTCTGGAAGACATGTTGAAAAACAGGGTGTTTAAAACCTCTTTTTCCTGATCCCCCAATTCTCGCCGGACATCTTGCGCTTGCCTCTTCCCCTGCTTGTTGAGCGTGTCTGCGCCCGTTGTTTGTACGGAAGCGGGGAGTTTAAAGCATGGGTCGCTTTATGTGCATTATTAGTCAAGTGTATCACCTCTTTGGGTCTCGCTCCTCCAGTTGTAAAATTCAAACCCTGCTGATTACAGGGTAAAGAAGAGGTAGTCGGTGTTATTTCCCCATCAAATTGTGACAAATTCAAAGCAACACTGTTGGGTGCATTATGGTTTGGCTCAGTTCTACTGGTCGTGCTAATAACATCATGAGCTGTTGTATTATTTAGATCGGTGACTTCACTTGAAGCAGCTGCTTCATTAAATCTCGGCCATAAAAAGATATGGCCAGATTGAAAGTCATTACAGTCACGTTTTAGCTTTCTTAGCTTAATTTGCTCCAGCTTATTACTGTAAAAAGTCAGTTGTTTCAACATATTATTTATTCTAGTCACACAGAAGTCACTTTTAAACTGAGAAATAAGAACCTTATGCTCACCTTCAACCTTACTTATAAGGTTCTCCTCTATAGGCAAGAAGTATTCAATAAGAAGCTTTAAATAGTTGTATCCAAGATCCAAATTCAGCTGTTGCCATTTTCGTAGGAGCTCGGGGTGTGCTTCTCCGTAGCTCGGCATGCAGAGAACCCGCATGCCTCGCGGGATGACTTTGAAGTGTAAGCATGCCTCCAAGTGTTTCCTTTGCCAGATAAGTCTATGGAGCTTATACAGGTCATTTTCTAAGCTCCTTAAAGCTGTATAAAATTCTTGCACATTTTCCGTGTTGATATTTATCGCTAATGGAGTAGTAGCTTTGTTGTCATAATTAAGCAGAGGATTCTCTCTTTGGTGAAACAGTTCATTCCAATTAGGTACGGTGTCAATATTACCCGGAACGTAGTCAAGCTCAATATTTGGTGTATCCATCGTGTGCTGCTGAGCCAGGAACAAAAGCAAGAAAGCCAAAACCAAAAGCACGAAACCCAGCACAAGCATCCAAAGGTACCAGCAAAGATAAACGGCTGAATATTCCAACAAATTACTGGAGCCACCACGATAGTAAAAAACTTTTATTTTAAATAGAACGAGCGCTTTCACGCACCTAACAAGTGCGCTTCATCAGGTTATAATGATTAAAGAAAGTACTCCAGTATATATATCTGTCCCTAGCCCTAAACAGCATTCTACCTTCACCTAGGATGATGCCACAATACAGACAAAAAAATTATTGATTTCAATAATTGTCTTAGCTTCTGGTGTCACTCTAGGGGGATCCAGTATCTTTCTGCCTGAGAAGACATGGTTAACACTCCATGCTGATTTTCCACAGATGTCCTTCACCTGTCTCCTCAAGGCTTTCAGATACTGGCAAATATGCTTGCCTCCCCCATAGTGCCTTTTTAGGTAATGTCCAAAGAACAAAGCTTTTGACATAAAGAAATCCACTAAAGACAAACTTAAGGTCATGCTGCTTAATGCCAGGAGCTTAAACAGTAAACTACATTCCCCTGAAAAGCACTCCTCACCTTGGAAGATATTGATGCTTGTGCAGTCACTGAGATTTGGTTCAAGGCTGCTGAGAGCACCCTGGGTGTACAAGGCTACAATGCCTTTCACATGTTCAGACCCAAAATGAGCGTGAATGAACCAGAGATGGAGGTGTATCCATCTTCATTAAATCCAAATACACCTCGAGACTGGTGAAACTGTATTATTCTCTTGAGCTTCTCCAGGTACAATTAACTGAAGGTAAAATACTTCTCTACATCCTCGCTAGCTATAGGTCTCCTACCATGAACCAGAAGAAGCACATTGCCTACCTGGACTTGCTAAAGTTACTCAGTATACAGCCAAACACCTTGGTTTTGGGAGATTTCAACTATCCTTCCATCGAGTGGGTGACTTACATGAGCACAAACATGATTGCTATGAGGTTCCTGGACTTTGTTAATTCAAATGCCATGGAACAGTTGGCCCACACTCCCACAAGGGGCTCAAATGTCTGGACCTAGTGCTCACCAACATAGGGGTCGCTGCACTACCCCCTGTGTTGCCCTCCCTGATAAGGTCAGACCATAAATCTGTTTTGCTTGAAGTAAGGATCAAACCTGACACCCCCACAGGAGTAAGAAAATTGAAAAATTTCTCCAAAGCAAACTGTTGCCTACTAAGCGATGGTATAAAAAGTTTCAAAGCCCCTGCCAACATAGCCAACAATGACTCCTATGCAGAGGAATACACAAATGCCCTATATAGCTACATAAACAAATGCATTGAATTGGCTATACCCAACAGGACCAAAACCAGGACTTTCTGATAAAACAAGCCACCCCTGGTGGACTGTAAGTATAAACAAGCTATACAACAAAAGAAAGAAACTGATATCTAAGAACAGGAGGGAACTTACTCAACAGAGGAAGAATACCCCCCACAGCTTGAACAAGCAAATCAGATATCTTGTTAAGTCCTCTAAGGCTAGCTATGAGTCTAAATTAGCATCCCCTAGCTAAAGACAATCATAAGTCATTCTTTAGCTATATCTGAAACCTAGAAGGAAATGCCCAGCTGTGTGCCGGACTTATACTGGACGGTACCACTTACACTGAACCTGAAGAAATTGCCAACCTGCTAGCCAACAGATATGGCAATAACTTCACCCCGTTGTCCTCACCAGATATAGCCCAAAGCATTCTTGAAATCAGTCCTCTACCGAGTATCTCCAAAGAACAAGTCATACAAGCATGCTACAAGGCCAAAAACACAGCCTCTATGGGACCAGATAACATCCCAGTCTTCTTATTAAACAATCTAAAACAAGACCTAGTGGAACCACTCAGCATTTGCTTTAACCATAGCCTGAGAACTGGCTTTGTCCCAGCAGAGTGGAGAACAGCAACAGTAATCCCCTTGCACAAAGGGGGTCCATCAACTGACCCTGGGAACTATCAACCCATACGTTTTACCAGCATTATCTGCAAGACCATGGAAAAAATGATCATGGACCTTAGCCACAAGGATGTAGGCAACCTTCAAACTATTGAACTAACCCAGTTTATTTCTTCAAGCATACATCTTGCTTATTAAACCAAGTGGACTTCTTTGAGAATGTCACCAAAGCGCTGGATGAGGTCAAAACAGTACATACCACATATCTTGATTTAGCGAAGGCCTTTGACACAATCCCCCATTCAGGTATCATAGAGAAACTCTCCCAGCTGGGGGTTAACTCATATATTACTAGATGGCTAGCAAACTGGATCACTGCCAGAATTCACACTGTCAAAGTTGGGGAGTCCACCTCTACCAGGAGACCAGTTACTAGTGGGGTACAACAAGGATCTGTGCTGGGTCCTCTACTGTTTGGAATCTATTTCTCTGAAGGCCAGGTGAAGAAGGTAGATGGTTTGTGGCTTACCAAGTCTGCAGATGACTATAAACTGGGCACAATCATAGAATCCCACAACGATGTTAAGATATTACAGAATGTGCTGACACAGACAAATGATTGGTGTCAAACTCGTGGACTAAAACTTAATGCAAAAAAATGCCTCATTATGCCCTTTGGCAAAGAAGTAGCCTTTGCTAATTATGATATAGATAGCACCCCTCTAAGCTCAAACTCAGTGGTGTGAGACTTGGGAACACAGGTTGATAGCAATCTAAACTTCAATCACTATGTGTCCGTAGTGGTAAGAAAAGCATTCTACACTGAGCATCTCATAAATAAGGGCATTGCATCCAAGACCGGGGAGGTTATAGACCCTTATCAAACCACTAATTGAGTACAATGGTCCCATCTGTATGTACCTCACCAGACACCTGCAGCAATTGGAGGTACCACAGAGGTTTCTAACCAAGAGAATCCAGGGCCTCCAAAACATGACATACCTGGAAAGATTGAAATCCCTCACTGTACTCTGTATCATATAGGCTGCTGAGGGGCAACCTGTGCCTGGCCTATAGAGCAGTCATGGACCCTGTCCTAATGGAAGTGCTGCACATCCACAAATTAAATGGGACAAGAATAACTTGCTCCAGGGATCTCAACCTAGCCTGTGACATTAACAGAACATGCTGGAGCGACAGATATATCTGCCAGCGACTGTCACTCCACTGCAATAATCTCCCACTCCATGTGAAGCAGAGCTCCTCAATGACTCTATTTAAGTGCAACCTTGACGACTGGATGGGTGACCATAAATTCACCCCAGGGGACAGGGACAGTCAGTGGTGATGATCATAGAATTGTTCTGCTACCAATGACCATCTAACTATGGTCAATAAGGGTACTCGGGTTATTACACAGCTACGCTTGTAAAGGCCCTCCCTAGGGCCATTAGGCTAGTAACCCCCTATGAACCTATAATTCCGGGGATCCATTATGGAGTGGCATTACCAGTGCTGTATGCCATACCTCCAGAACAGTGCCTGCTGCAAGGCTTAGGCGAAATAGTTTTTATTTTTAGTGTTTATCAAATAGTCTGGTATATTATCATCTGCCATGGAGTAAGCGTTTTTTTCTCTTTGACACCACTTTCAGTAAATGTTGTTTGGTAATGACTGGGCTTTCAGAGATTCAGAAATATGAGAGCTTTAGACAGCTATCTTTGGAGGAAAATTTGCAATGAATTTGTTTTCTATTCGAATGGCAATGTCCACTGGATGCAAGTAGGTGGTGCCATTTTATATGAGTTTGATAGCAATGTTGGATGTTGTTCCTTTGTTTCTAAGTGCAACTAAAAGAAGGATTTGTAATTGTCCTTGGCTTCAGATGCTAACCCAAATTCATGGGCAGGTTTAGTAGACTTAAGAATAATTTTTTTAAACTTGAGGTCAAGTTTCTGATATTCTCCTTGACCTGAAAGTCTTTTGATCGGTTGTTTACTTATATTGCAGTGGAATGCTTTTAAATGTCCCATTATATGTGGATCTGGGTGGGACTGCCGGTTCCATACATTTGTCTTAGAAGGTATAGAATTTTTTTGTACCTATCTGCTGGGGCAATGTCTGCGGTGATGTTGCTATAAACAAATTTTGAGACTTCATCACAGAATTTGATTAGATTTGTACATCTGAAATCTTTGAATTCCAATATGTTGGTTCTAGTGGGTTTACAGATTTTGGGGGTGAAGTTTACTATCCTACAATCTGACTTAACCAGGGAAGGAGATACCAGGGGGCATGTTCATGATGAAGCTGTATTTGTAAGTACTAGGTCAAAAATATTATGTCCTCTAGTGGGTCTGTATTATAAGATCGATGTTTGAAAACATCGAACAACAACATATGGTTGACACCATATGGTCGATGTCTTCAAACGTCGACCTTATAAAAAGTCAAAAAAAAAAAATAAAAAAAAATACCCTAATGGGTTTAAGCAGGGGCACAATTCCCCCCCCAAAAAAAGAAAAAAATACCCTAACGGGTTTAAGCAGGGGCACAAGTCCCCCTGCACCCCCACCCCCCTACTTAAATATACTAACTCCGAGACCGCACTACATTGCAGTAAATGGAAATCTCCCCTTACGGAGATTTCCGTTTACACGCTCGAGATTCTGAGTGTTCAATATTCTCATGTTGACAATGTCAGATTCTACATTGTCGGCCTTCGAGAATATAATATAGACCCCCTCTAGTGATGTTGGTAATAATCTGATCCATGGATGTTTTTTATTAGATCCAAAAACTTTTGGGCATATCCTACATTAGAGGCATAGGTACTACATTTTATTGAGGAGTACTTAAATTCTTACAGAATAATTGAGTACTTATTTAAGGGGAGTTCATCAAGTATGTTTAGCAACCTTCCATGTACTTCAGGGGACATGGAAGCTGTCCTGCAGCAGGTGACAGACTGATAGTTGGTATTGTTTAGAGTGATTTGGAATTCAATAAGTTCAATTTGTAGGTGATATGGTTCCTAACAAATATGAATGCATCACCACAGTTGCCAAAGGGTCTAAAGGCATGATACACATAAAACCCAGGAGTGCAGGTGACAGTTAAACCAGATTTCAGTGATTACAAATGTGTGAATGCATTTGAAATGCAGGAGCACCTCAAAGTCAGGTAACATGTTTAGACTTTTGACATTTAACAGAACAACCTTGATTTGACCCTGTCTAAGTTTGATGTGCTGGCTACGTTGGAATATTCATTAGCTAGGCTCTGTCTAAAAAAAAGGCACTAAGGCAGCAACGAAAGATTTAACAAGTATGTTTATGCCTTTGAATGAGAGGTGTAGGCCATCCTTTGCAAAGCAAGTAGGACTATTGAACATCTACGTACCTCATGCTAACACATTCTGGATCTCCCCAGAGAATGACACCAGCTATTCAGCCAGTTGTTGAAGCAATTTATCTTTCTGGAGTCTTGTCTGCATTTGTGACATGCATGGAGAATTCTGACGTGTCGCTGTATATCCTTCAGGGTTTTTGAGCTCAAGTCTTTCACCCCCCCCCCCTTCCCATGTGTACAACCACCATGCTGTAGTTGTATTTGTCTGGTGAAAGGATTCTAAGCACCCTTGAGACACCCCATACTTGTCCAGCCTAGTGAGTGGTGAATCAGTATGTCTATGAAATCATTGATTACTAAAACATTTTTGCTTGAAAATGGTCAAGTGTACTCAGTTTGAGAGGGTCTGATTTTAGGTGACTCTTTGTGGAAAGTATGCTTGGATGTGATAGGGTGTGAGACTTAATTGTTATGGGTCTTTGAGGCTTTGATAAGGATTTTTTACAGCATCAGCATATTGACAGTACAGTGTGTGTGTGTGTGTGTGTGTGTGTGTGTGTGTGTGTGTGTGTGTGTGTGTGTGTGTGTGTGTGTGTGTGTGTGTGTGTGTGTGTGTGTGTGATGTATACGTGTGACGCTCACAATCTGTTTTTCATGATTGAGGCCTCCTGATCTGTTAAATATTTGCATCTCTCACAAGCAGATTACTTGTGCTGAGAAAGAGTTCAATAACTGTGAGCATTAGGCAGTTGCTAAACTGTCTGAGGATACCAAATACCATGAGGATGACAACAGAAGGGGAAACAAGCAGGATGACTTCCCATATTGTCTTGGATGGATGTGTTACATTTTACAGATGTTGATGGAAACGGCAGAAAACATTTCTTCTGAAATGTGTATCATGTTTCATTGTTTCATCTGTTCCTTCAAAGTTTGTACAGCCCTCTCTGCCAGTCCGTTAGTATAGACGTGGAATGGCGCAGTAGTTACATGATAGTTTCCAGTTTTTCATAATGTTACACACTTGTGGAACAAGATCCTTTATCGAATCACCCACTGATGGAATGAAATCCATGCTAAAGTTGTCTTATTTCTTAATACTGCATGTGAAGCCATAGAATTCTTGGCATATACATCCATTCCCTTTGCAGGAACATATGTAAAACCGGAAAGATTTTTTCCAAGGAATGAAGCAGAGTAGTCCATTTGTATTCTAGAGCATGTGTTTTCAGGCCATTCACAAGGATATATAGATGAACCTGGTGGTGATTCACTGTTTGACATTCATCGCAGATCTTCCATCTTTTCCTGGATCTTGATTAATACCAGACCATCATCCACATAATGTGGATAAAATTCCTTTATGGATGTTTCAGGATTAGCTTAATATAAAAACTACAGAATGACACTGCAGTGGAATTATGACTGTACACCCCCACAACACGCAATTTTCTCTGACAGTCAGTGCTACTGTTCTGAAATAGTACAGTATAAACCTTGCCTCACTTGTTTTAGACAATATTTTCAAGACGTTTATTTATTTATACATTTTGTTAATTGGGGTTGAGCACTGATTCCACTGGACCAATTTCAGTCTCAGCCCAGAATCTCAATACACATCAAGTGGAAAAAATAAAAATAATTTATATAATGAAAGAGCACACTAAAAGCAAAAGAATAGTTAATATACAGTAGAAAAAATGACTTGAGGGTAGTCAGCAAAAAACACTATGTACGATATCTAAATCAGTTAGAAGTGCAACATGTTAGGAGTAATAGATGAGATGCTATTGTGAAAATGATGGGCAGTATGTGTTGAAGATTAGGGAAACAGGTTATGTGACCTGAAGCAGAGCATTTACAAACAGCTTCTGCTATGCAATGTTCTTTGAGTTGTGCCCAAAAGAAGGGGTAGTTAGAGAGCTCTTTAAGATTTCAGGGAAGATCCCTCCAGACCTTGGGTGCAACTGTAGAAAGGGAGTGGTTAGAGCACTAAAGTCTGGTTTTAGGTGCTTACAAGAGAGACCCAGAGTGGCTGTGAGATCTAAGTTTTATATGATGGATGCTATCAAAATAAATTAGAAGAAAGACAAGGGCAGGATTTTTTTTCAGGAGCCGGGAATGTTGAGAGCTAAGAAGTAGATTGTGTCATTGTTGAACTGTCAGCAAGCTGGATCTGGCTAGTGTAAGACAGCGGTGTTCATACTCAGGGGATTGTGTATAAAGTGACAGATGGATATGGATATTGTTTGGATGATGGTAAAGTTTCTTTTGGAGGCAGATGCTACAAGAGGTAGGCAGTACTCAAGTTGGGCTAGAAGAATCCCTTTGCCAATAGCATTCCTTGTTGGAAGGGAGAGGAAAGAGGTGATTTTGTTGGCTCAGGACAGTAGGGATTTTATCTTTTTCCAGCTGTTTTCAAGATGATGATGGAAGTTAAGTGAGGGATCAAGCAAGACTTCTAAGTATCTAAAGGTGTTAATCAATCTGAAGGTGTTAATCAATCACTTTATTAAGGTCGTGAAGAACCTTTTGCTTTAAAAACCCGCATTTGCACTTGTTTCCCACCTTTCCTGTAACTAGTCTATTCCAGATACTGATTTGCTGTATCCAGGACTGTTTGTAAGCTTCTGAGCCTCCAAGCCTTTCTGTATCAGAGGGAAGCCTTCTAGCTTCTCAGTGGGAGTGGTAAGCACTAGGTAGCCTATCTACCACAAGAGAAGTGGTTTCTGGCCCATAAATTGTAGTTTATTGGCCATTTGGGTAGTTTTTCCATCTCTTTCAACTTTCTGGTTTAAAAGCCTGCATTTGCGCTTGTTTCCCACCTTTTCTGTAACTAGTCTAGTCCAGATACAGATCTGCTGTATCCAGGACTGTTTGTAAGCTTCCAAGTGGTGCCAAAAAGTCTGCTCTTCAATTTTTCCCTTAGATCTGTTAGTTCTGTCCTCTCCTGCACTTTTACTAGCTTATTAGTCTAGCAGTTTACCAGACATCTTGTAGCAATTATTGTAGCACACAAAAGTGCTACCAGCACTAAACTTTTTACAAGGAAACAGCTCCAGTACTTATTATTAATGCCCACCCCTCCAGGTATGTCTAAAGGTCAGTTCCCTGTGCTTTTTTCCTGTTAATCTGGTGAACTTGGGCATCCTGAGGCAATGTAGCAACTGCCTCATGTACACTGACAACCCTCTTCTCTTACCTCCCAACACTCAGACTTGCGAGAGATGCACTTATATATCCAAATTGGAAGCCATGCACCCTCCAGCCAAGACCGGAATAGCTGGCCAAGAGGAGAAGGTCAACACTGGCACCACACCACATGGAACACATAGCCTTTCAGAGCACACACCAGCAGTGCCTTCACATAAAAACACAAACCACACACTCACCTTCGCAGAGGCTCTCAGTAAAAACCTACCCAAACAACAGAGACCTCCAAGACAAAAATGCACTCGACTACCACAACACAACACTAATTATGAGACACATAACTCTCCTAAACAGTTTGCCACTCAACCAAAGCTCCTAAGGCAAAACAGTATGCCCAACACACTAGTCATAGGTGACTTGATAGTGAGGCACACTGATGTCCGACTCACTACGTTGAATAAGGAAAAAGTAACAGTCAGCTGCCTATCAGGTGCTAGGCTCCACTGCATAACGCACACACTCAAGTCCCTCAACAACAGGTGCAGATATGACTCTGTTATTGTACATGTGGGTGTGAATGACCTGAGACGTACCTGTCTAGACTACATGAAAAGAGACATGGAGGAGCTCCCAGGCAGGCATGACCATAGCCCTGAGCAGCCTCCCACCATCACCCAGAATGACACAATAGTACAAGCAGAAAATGATTGATTTCAACAATTGGCTAAGTTTCTGGTCATTCTAAGGGGATCCAGTATCCGTCTGCCTGGGATGACATGATCGACAGACCTCGATGCTTTGCCACAACAACATTGGTCCTTTATAACCTGTCACCTCTGGGCTTCCGGATACTGACCAAGGCTCTTGCCACCCCATAGTGCCTTTCTTAGGTGGTGTTCCAAATACCAAATTACCACTGTAACAGCTACAAACAAATGCAATATGAGGGTCATGCTGCTCACGGCTAGAAGTCTAAATCTCAAAATGAATGAACAAAAAACGGTTTACACTTGCAGCGTAACCAACAGATAGCAAATTAGTGGAAAAGTGATAAAAAAAGCCTCAGTTACTCACAGCAGGTAAACGAAAAAAGTGACAAAATTTATTATGTTAGCGCTTTCATGGTATTCACCGCTTCATTAGACATACATTCTCTTAAAAAGCAAAGGTATATAAAACCATTCCAATTAATGACTTCACAAATCAATTAACAATTTAAAGGCACAAAGTCAAACCTATAGAGTTTAAAACACTATCTTAAAATAACAATAAAATGTTTCATCCCACTTTAATGCTTCAGAGGTCTCTCTTTCAAAAAAGGTTTCAAGGAGACTTTGGCATTTAGTCCCGGAGGTCTGTCTGCCTGAAGTTTAATTATGCATTTTTGCTCTGCCACTTCTGTTTTGTTTTTAAAGTCTCCTCCCCTTATACATTCATCTAGTACTTCCAATACAAAAAAACTAAAGCTGTGACTCATTCCCTCTTTTAAAATGTGTTGTGCCAAAGCACTAGTTTCTTTTGTATTTCGTATATTCCTATAGTGTTCCAGCATCTTATCTTTCAGCATACGATTGGTTTTACCAATGTAATAGGCATAACATGTCTTACAGAAACTAAAATAAACCACATTTCTGGTCCTACAATCAGCATACAAGTTAAATTCAATATTAAAGTGCAATAAAGGATGTTGGTAGGACTCCCCAGTATACACATATTTACATGCACTACAACACATCCCTTAAAAGACATCTTTGCTATAACTTAAATAGGAACCAAGGATTTTTTTCAGAAAGGATTGGCACACATAAATGCAGAAATTGTAGTGCTGGAACACTATAGGGATATACGAAATACAAAAGAAACTAGTGCTTTGGCACAACACATTTTAAAAGAGGGAATGAGTCACAGCTTTAGTTTTTTTGTATTGGCAGTACTAGATGAATGTATAAGGGGAGGAGACTTTAAAATCAAAACAGAAGTGGCAGAGCAAAAATGCATAATTAAACTTCAGGCAGACAGACCTCCGGGACTAAATGCCAACGTCTCCTTGAAACCTTTTTTGAAAGAGAGACTTCTGAAGCATTAAAGTGGTCTGAAAAATGTTATTGTTATTTTAAGATAGTGTTTTAAACTCTATATGTTTGACATTGTGCCTTTAAATTGTTAATTGATCTGTAATGTCATTAATTGGAATGGTTTTATACCTTTTTAAGAGAATGTATGTCTGATGAAGCAGTGAATACCGTGAAAGCGCTAACATAATAAATGTTGTTATTTTTTTATTTACCTGCTGTAAGTAACTGAGGCTGTTTTTATCACTAAATCTCAAAATGCACTCGCTCGAAGCACTCCTTAAAATGGAGAACATTGAAATTTGTGCTGTAACAGAGACCCGGTTCAAGGCAGCAAAAAGCACGCCTAGACTACCAGGCTGTAACTCATTCCACACCTTTCGGACCCAGAACTTGGACCAAAGCTCCAGAGGTGGTTTTGTTTCCATATTCATAAAGGATGTGCACACCTCCAGACTGGTAGCCCAACATAATGCATCAGAGATACTTCAGGTGCAGCTAACATTGGGTAAGACAGCAATTTAGGTCGTCACCTGCTACAGGTCCCCAACCATGTCCCAAGACTCGCACTCCACGTTCCTAAGCACCCTGGAGAATATTAGGGTCCAACCTAACACTCTCATACTGGGTGACTTCAACTACCCTTCCATTAACTGGGAAAACTACTCATGCACCAATACAATTGCCCAACGTTTCCTGGAATTCATTAATTCCAATGCCCTGGACCAGCTCGTTCTTAACCCCACTAGTAGTAGCAACATCCTTGACCTGGTCATTACTAACATGGGTGACCGTTGCTCTACAGCAATAATCATCTCCTCCCTGGTTAGATCCAACCACAAACTAATCACCTTGGAAATTCACATCCCACCCACCCTCCCTCGCAAAGGTAACCACCATGAAAAAATTCTCCAAAGCTAACTTTGGGCTCCTAAAAACAGAGATGGCTAACTTCATGGCACCCATCCAGATGGAGAATAGTTGCATGACTGCCGAATCATACACCAATGCACTGTATGAACACGTACACAAATGCATGGATCTCGCCATACCCAATAGAACTAAGATGCTCTCCTCCAAAAAAAGGAAGCCAATCTGGTGGTTCCCTGCCGTAAACAAACTCAACAACAGAAGGAGGAAACTGATGTGGAATAAGGTGAAGTCCCAAGACTGGAAAAACTCCCTTATCAGTCAACAAAAAGTTGAGTTCCCTCATCAAATTCTCTAAAGCTAGCTATGAAAACAGAATTGCAGCAGATAGTAAAGACAACCACAAGGCCTTCTATAGTTATGTAAAGAATCTCCACTGCAATACCCAGATTTGCTTTGAGCTACTGCACAATGGTACCTCCTATGCCGAGCCAACAGATATTGCCAATATACTGGCCGACAGATTCAGTGCCAACTTTACCCCTCTCTCCCCCACCAAAGGACCAATCACAATACCAGTAGATTGCCAGGCACCCAGTATTACTGCTGCACAGGTTAAAACAGCACTGTCCAAGGCCAAGAATACAGCTTCTATGAGACGTGACAATATCCCTGGCTGTATTCTGCATGAACTACAGAGTGAACTGGCACCACACCTGTGTGCCCTGTTTAATCACAGCCTCGCCTCAGACTTTGTTCCTACCGAATGGCGCACTGCTACAGTCATCTTTCCACAAAGGAGGAGTGACTACAGACCGTGGGAACTATCGGCCCATTAGCCTGACGTGTCTCATATGCAAAGCTATAAAACTCATCATCATGGACTTAATAAACAAGGATATAGGGAATCTCCAAACTCTGGATCCCCCACAGTTTGGATTTGTGAAGGATAGATCATGCCGGCTCAACCTGGTCAACTTCTTTGATTCAGTCACCAGAGCTGTGGAAGGCAAGGTGGTTCATACAGCCTACCTTGAACTGTCCAAGGCCTTTGATACCATTCCCCACTCAGGAATCATAGAAAAACTCACTGGGCATCAACCCCTATATCACTAGGTGGGTTGCAAACTGGCTCACAGATAGAACCCACAGTGTGAAAGTAGCTGACTCCAAGTCAGACTGCCAACCTGTCACGAGTGGAGTACCACAGGGTTTGGTCCTGGGTCCTCTCCTGTTTTGTATCTACTTCTTTGAAGTCCAGGCCAACACACAGACGAATGCAAGTTGGGAGGTATTATTAACTATGTTGACATCCTACAGAAAGGCCTCACTGAGACCAATGACTGGTGTCAGAACCATGGCCTTAAGCTCAATGCCAAAAAATGTGTCGTCATCCCCTTTGGAAAAAACCTGGTTCCCATGAATTATCACATCGATGGTAGTCCACTGAACACAGAAGGAGTTATAAGAGATCTGGGAACACAGGTTGACAGCAACCTCTCTTTTGACCATCACATTGCCGCTGTCATCAGAAAGTCCTTCTATGTGGCACATCTCATTACTAAGGGTTTTGCATCCAGGAAGAAAGGTCATTGTCTCCCTCTCTCTTCCCTCATTAGGCCAATCATCGAGTACAATGCCCCATTTGGCATGTACCTCACTAGACATCTGCAACAACTGGAGAGGCCACAAAAGTACCCCACAAAGAGGATCCTAGGCTTTAAGCACTTGTCCTATATGTACAGACTCAAAAAACTCCAACTATTCTCTGTCTCATATCGCCTACTTAGAGGCGATCTCTGCTTGACTTACAAAGCCATGTGTGACCCAGCTCTGTTAAAAATGCTACAGCTAAAGACATCCCAATCCCTCCACAGCACACGGTCCAGAGACCTCAACCACATTACCACAATCAACAGAACAAGCTGGAGGGACAGGTTCATAACCCACAGACTGCCCATGCTATGGAATAGACTTCCCATACATGTCAAACAGAGCACATCACTGCCCCTCTTCAAGAAAAATCTTGATGAGTGGATGGGAAATAGAAAATTCACCCCGGGGATCACTCCAGTGGCTGTACTCGACAAAGGCACTGGAAACTAAGGTTGGGTGGCACGATGCCAGGGTAATCCTATGGGCTAGGCTTGTAAAGGCTCCAGAGCCATTAGCCTAGTACACACCTATGAACCTAAAAATAAGGAGTGATTAGAGGTTATTTTGCCTTTTAATGGAGGTTCTGAAGAGCACAGTTTTAGTTTTTGAGGAGTTAAGTAATAGTTTTTTTTTTTTTTTGCTATTGAGCCAGTTAATGAGGGTGAGGAAATCTTTTTTGCAGATCACATTGAACTGAGTGTGTTGGGTGACTGGAGTGGAAAATGACCATATCATCAGCATACAGTAAGACAGAAAGTTGGGGAAGGTCGAGTGTAAGCTTATTTATAAACATGGAGAAAAGAAGAGGGGCCAGTATGGAGCCTTGAAGGACTTCTTTAAGTAAGAGAATGGTGGCTGATGTACTGTTGTTAACATTTATTGAGCTAGATCAGTTAGATAGCCAATTTAGGAACAGGGAATAGTGTTGGAGTTAAGTTCATTGTCAATCAGGTGGTTAAATAGGATTGGGTGTTCAATCAGGTCAAAGTCCCTGATAAGATCTATAAATATGGCTCCAGAAAGGAGACCTTTGTGCATAGCTAAAAGGATGTGATCAGTTAAGGTCCAAAGTGCAGTGGAAGTGCTGTGGCCTGACCAGAAGTCATGCTGCTTGGAAGAGAGAAGGCAGCATTGACTTACATAGTTTGAGAGTTAATTATAGACCATTTTTTCTAAAGTTTTTCAAAGGTAGGGGAGATAGAGATTGGGTGGTAATCACTGGGTACGTACGGGGTGGATTATTTTGGGAGAAGTATGATTTTTGCTCTTTTCCATATATTGGGCATACAGTTTTAAGACAAGCAAACATTATAAATATGTAGTAGAGGAGTAACAATCTAGTCCCTACACTGGTTTATGAACCTGTGGGAGAGGGTGTCTGTCCTTGCAGATGAGCCAAGTATTAGTTTTTTAAGGAGAGATATAACACAAAGAAATTACGCACTCACCATGACGTTACATCTGTGTTGTCCATTTTCATTCTTCCTCAACTATTGGGTTCAGATCTGACCCTCCGGTCTGACTCGGATGTTTGTTTACAGCTCATGCCCACTAGAACTCTTGAGCTCCTCCCTTACCCATAATACTCTATCCCCTAACTTACCTCAGATCTTGTTTGCTGGCTTATAGTTTTAGATAAAAAAATTAGCACATTTATAAGAGTAACCAATATCTGGAGCTCAACCAAAGGAACATTGGTCCTTTATAACCTTTTCGCTGTTCCAGAAGTTAGTAGTTAAAAGGTAGGGGGCTGGTGAAAGGGGAGTTGAGGAAGAATGAAAATGGACAACACAGATGGAATGTTATGGTGAGTACGTAACTTATTTATCTGATTATATCTATTTTCATTAATTCTTCAACAACTGGGACAGAGTCCTCAGCTACTTGAATTCCCAGGGAGACTCTAAGGAAGGATATTCCTAAGTACTGTTGAGCCAAAGGCTGCTCTTTCCCTTCAGACCAAATCCAATTTGTAATGAATAATAAAGGCATGAGGATTAGCTCAATTTGCAGCTGCACAGATATCTTCTATGAAAGACCTGGATAAAAATACTGATGTTATTGCCATGGACATGGTTGAATGGGCTCTCAAAGGTTTTTGGCAAAGACAAGCCAAATTTGTTATAGACAAAGGAAATGCAATCAGTCAGCCATTTGGCTAAAGTTACTTTTGCAACTGGCTTGCCTAATTTTGATTCTGCAAAAGAAACAAACAACTGATCTGTTTTTTTTTCCTGAAATTCTTTGTTCTATGTAAATAGAAATATAGCTGTGAAGATCCAACAAATGTAACATGTATTCACCTTTGTTTGTGAAACTTGGAAAGAAAACTGGAAGATTAATGGACTGACTGATGTTGGATTCTGACACCACTTTAGAAGGAAAGGAGGGACTGGTTCATAGTGCTACTCTTTCTCTATGGAATATTAAATAAGGGAGCTTAGAAGACAAGGCTTGAAGTTCAGAAAGTCTTCGAGCAGAGGTTATAGCTACTAAGAAAACAGTTTTCCAGGTTAGAAACTTTAGTTCACATTTTGCTGCTGGTTCAAAGGGAGACTGAGACAAAACTTGTAAAACTAAATTTAAATCCCACGGTGGAATTGGATTCTTAAAAGGTGGTCTCAGAAGAAGGGAGTATAGGTAATATGTCTGATGAAGTCTCTTTGTTGGAGACAAAAGAGCTTATGAAGTGTGTGTATATCTTGAATAACATTCTTGGTTGTGTATGTCCTGCTGACATGGAGTAATTCTGTTGGTTTTTACTAGTTATATTTGGCTGCCACTATTCTTGTTTTTTGGTATCCCTTATAAAGGCCTTACAAGGTTTAGAGGAAGCTAGGGTAAAACTGGCAAATCCTATATGAAAATTTGAAGTGCACCGAGTTGTATTTTAACAGTTGAACTATCTCCTTCCTTAAACAATGATATCATGAACTCAAGCACATGCAGTACTGGTGCTGAAAAAGGGTCCATGTCTTTTTGCTGCATCCAAAAAACAAATATTTTCCATTTACTTTTGTAAATATTTCTAGTGGAAGCTTTATGGAAGAAAAAGTATATGACGGACAGGTAAGGAGAATCTAGGTTGCCTGGTTATCAATGGAAGTGGAGATTCCATGTGGTCAGCTTTAGGCCAGAAATATCTGTGTGAATCACATCTGTCTGGTAAGACAGAAGGTCTGAAATTGGATCCAGAATCTATGGTGGATGAATCAGATGAGGCCAAAGGGGAAACCAAATCTGACAAGGCCAATTAAGGGCAATGAGGATGACTTTGCTCTTCAATTGAGATACTTTCTGGAGAAATGTAGGGATTGAGGGGGTTCGGGGATATGCATAGAGGAGACCAGGGGGCCTATCATGGAGGAGAGCATCTCTCTGTGATTCTCCCAACAGGGGAGTCAGGGCAAAGAACCTGCTGAACTTGTTGAGATGAGATGCAAAGAGGTCACAGCAAGGTTGGTCCCATTGCTGGAATATCTTTTCTACAACTCTCATGTTGAGAGACCACTCACAAGGTAACTAAATGGATCAGCTCAACTTGTCTGCTGTTATGTTGGATTTCCCCTGAATGCGCATTGCTATCAGAAATCGACTGGATGATATCACTCATTGCCACACTCTTAGAGCTTCTCGACACAAGAGGTAAGATCTGGTCTCTCCTTGTTTGCTGATGTACCATACCACTGACATATTGTCCGTCTGAATCACAACAGTTCCATAAGGAAGAGAGTCTTGAAAGGCCTTCAGTGCTAGTCGAACTGATCTCATTTCCAAGATACTGATATGCATGTTAGCCTCTTTGGGGAACCGTGTGCCTTGGACTGTATTTGCCAAGAAATATCTGGGAAGTGTCCTTGGTCACTATGGCTTTGGGCTGGGGGTGAATAAAGGGACAGCCTTGTAATATCTGATCTGAATGCATCTAACACAATAGGTACTTTTTGCATGTCTGAGTTATTCTGATCTGGGTGGACATAGGTTGGTGTAGAATAGACTAATGACTCGCTAGGGTCCATTAAAGAATCCTCATATGATATCTTGCTAATGGTGCCAGGACTATTGCAGCCGACATTGATCCCAGGGCTTATAGAATCAATCGAGCCGATACAGCAGAATTCTGAATTATCTTTTTGAGTTGAAATGAAATAGTTTGAACTCTTGGTAAAGGAAGGGAGGCTTTTACTGATACTGTATCGAAGTGAGCCTCTATGAACTCTAGTGTCTGAATTGGTTCTAGCTGAGATTTGTTGTGGTTGGTGGTAATCCCTGGATGAGAGAAAATTTGGAATAGATAGTCTTGCACATTTATTAGAAGATGCTTGGTCGTAGTGGTTATGAGCCATTCATCCAAATATGGAAAGACCCAGAATCCCTGCAGTCTTAAGTGAGCTGCTACTACTGCCATGCATTTGGTGAATACCCTGGGGGCTATGATGAGGTCAAAAGGCAGAGCTCTGAAATGGTAATGACTGGCTCCCAGCCAGAAGCATAGGTATCTTCTGGATCACCTGTTCATTTTTATGTGATATTATGCATCCTGAAGATCTACTGAGCACATCCAGTCATCCTTGAACAGAAAGGGCAAAATGGACTGAACTGTGACCATCTGGAACTTTGTATACTGAACTGATTTGTTCAGATTGCTGAGATCCAAAACTGGTCTCCAGTTCCTGTTTTCTTTGCACTAAAAAGAATATTGAGTAATTTCTGGCTTATATCTGGTCTGGGGATCCTCTTGGATGACTCTTTTTTTATTTCTAGAGCTGCTGTTTTCCTCTGGTGGGGTGGAACATTGGGAATTTTGTTTACTGTTAAGGGAGGTGGTAGGGAAAAGGGAATTATATAGCATCTGGAAATAATCTTCTGCAACCATGTATCTTTTGTAATGGCTAGCTAGGCTCTTTAGTGCAGGGATAGATGACCTCTGACTGCCTCCAGAGGTGGGCAATTGGGCCTCCTTTCAGGAGCGCTGATAGGGTCTGTCAGAAAAAGAATCTCTGATCTATACACACTGAGCTGAGTGAAGGAGGGGCATTGACTACAACTCTGATCTGAGATATATAACAATAAGTATCCTGTTTTTTTTGGCTTATTTATACTGGTTATTGCTTCTAGAAATTTATCACTTTTTACTACCTTTTTACTGTATGTTATTGCTATTTTCTGTACTTGTTAAGCACCTATTTGTTTGTTCTGATTTCCTGCCAAGGAGTGTATCATATAACTGATTTGTTTGCAGTTAAAAGCATTCTGTAGAGTCTCCTTGCTCCTTCATCTGTTTAAAAACTTTCATTTTGTGGCTCACTGCTGTGATAAATATTTCTGTAGTGTTTACTGTCTAAAAGAGTGTCTTGCTGTTATACTTGGCTTTGCAGTTGCCCGCCCCTACTGTAAATTTGATCTGGGACACTCCTCCCAGTGTAGTGTCATTAGCTTATTCTACGTAATACAGAGAGGACATCTGAGAAGGCCAACCCACTTAGTTTCTTTTCTTCTGTTCCTCCTTTCTTCCTTTCTTACAAAAAAAAAAAAAATTGCCTGAATCTCCTTGTGTTCTGACTGTGCTTCTCAAACATTTTGGAAATATAGAGTATATTTTAGTGCATTTATTAAAACTGTATTTGCCTTAATATTGCTACAACTCAATTGCTCTAGGTTGCACTGCATCTGAATTGTTTTAGTGTGTTTTAGCTGCTTTTCTGTATATATAGACTTTTCTGTATATGTAGACTAGCTACTTATTCTACTGTATTACTGCCTCTTAAATCGTTTTTCAGTTGTACACTTGCCTTGCTTCATTCAAAAAGTTTTAAATTGCTAAATTTGTAGAGTTTTAATTGCATTTACTGATTAGGGCTACACACTCAAGTGCGTTAGCCTTTTCTGTTTATTTACTGTGTTATTGCATTGTTTAGCCTGTTTTAACCAACCCCCCCCCTAAAAAATACTATCTTGTTTGCTCTTTTCCCTCCTTTCCTAGCTAGTATAGTCCAGATCCCAGGCTTTGCTGGTTTCAGGACTTTATTTTCTGTGGTCAGATATCCAGACCTTGCTGTGGTAGAGGGAAGTCCTACTGCTTACCAGTGGGAGTGGTGAGCATTGTACTGCCTGTCTAACACTAGAGGAGTGGTTTCCAGCTCTGAAATTGTAATTTTATTAGCCATTTTGGGCTGATTTCTATCCCTTTCAACTTTCTGGCTTAAAAACGAGCGTGTTTGTGCATTTTTCACATTGTGCAGCACAGCGGGGCAACAGTTAAACAATTCCAGGTGCCAGAAAGTCTGCTCTTCAAATTTTCCCTTAGAACTAGGTGGTTTCTCAGTAGTAGCACTAAAATCTGAACCCCTGTGACTAGCACTTGCTCTAGAACCTGCTGGAAAGCACTAGGAAGCCTTAAACTGATACAAGCACTCTTCTTGTTAATAAGGTGAAATTAATCGTAGGCACTAAACAACCGATAATTGCAAAGTACCTTGCAAAGGTAAGGGAAAACATCTCTTGTACTTTACAAAAAAGCACCTAAACAGGCAAGTCCAACGGTCAGCTTCTGGTGATTTCTCTGGTCCACCTGGTGAATCTAGGCATACTGGGGCAATGCAGCAACTGCCTCATGTACACAGACATCCCTCTCCTCCTACCACCCAACACTACAACAGTCAAGAGGAGAAGGTTAACACCTACACTACACCTCAAGCAACATATAGCCCTTCAAAACCCACACCATCAACACCCACACATGGCAACACAAAACCCACATATGCAGAGGCCCTTAACATTAACCTGCTCAAGCAACAAGGACCTCCGAAGCTGAAACGCAAACAAATAAACACCAGTCACAACCAAAGTGACACATAGCTCACAACACCAGTGTGCCACCCAACAACAGCCCCTAAGGCAAGACAACGTACCCAACACTTTAGTCATAGGTGACTCTATAGTCAGGCACACTGATGTCCCACTCACCAGGCTGAGCAAGGAGAAAATTACAGTCAGCTGCCTGTCGGGTGCCAGGATCTGCCACATAACACACGCACTCAAGCCACTCCACAACAAGTACAAATACGACTCTGTCATTGTCCATGTTGGAGTGAATGACTCGAGACGTACCTCCCTGGACTACATGAAAAGAGACATGGAAGAGTTCTCGGATCATGTGGCCCAGGCAGGTATGACCCTAGCCCTGAGTAGCATTCTGCCTTCACCCAGAATGATACCACAGTATAAGGACAAAATGATTGACTTCAACAATTGGCTAAGCTTCTGGTGTCATTCAAAGGGGATCCAGTATCTGTCTGCCTGGGATGACATGATCAACAAATCATGATGCTTTGCCAGAGATGGTCTGCACCTGTCACCCCTGGGATTCAGGTTACTGGCTAAAGCTCACCAATACAAAGAAGAAAAAATGGACTGAGTACTGAGTACACTCTGACAACAACATGAAATACCAAAATAGTAATGAAAAGAAGTTGCAGAGTTCCGCAACAGTTTTTACCTTTTATTATACAAAAATAAACATGAAGTAAGCGCTTTCGCGATCTACCCAGATCGCTTTCTCAAACTATATTACAATATCAAGCTGCCTAGGCAAGCATTTTAAAGCTTTAACTATTCACACATTGCAATTAATTAGTCACAATTACCTAGTTAAAGACATACAGATAATTTACATGAAAGTTCCTATCAAGTTTTTTTAAAAAAAACAACCCTTCTTATTTAACCATTAACATTGCATTTTACTATGTTCTGTCTGCTTCTAATGCATATAGAAACAACACAAAAATATAATATACTATTGTATGTATATATATATATATATATATATATATATATATATATATATATATATACGGGTTCATGTCAGTCCATCGACAGTTCAAAACAACGAAAGTCAGTACTACGAAACGAAAGCATCGACCGTTGAAAACATCGACAATACAGTCACGTAAAGTAAAGTAAAGTAATGTAAAGTCACAAAAACAAGTGCTAACATGGGTCCTGCAAGGGGGAAGTAAAGGATATGATATTGCGGAGTTTAGTATGGGTACAGTAGCATATCATATCCTTTACTTCCCCCTTGCAGTACCCATGTTAGCCTTGTTTTTGTGACTTTACGTTACTTTACTTTACGTGACTGTATTGTCGATGTTTTCAACGGTCGATGCTTTCGTTTCGTAGTACTGACTTTCTTTGTTTTGAACTGTCGATGGACTGACATGAACCCATATATATATATATATATATATATATATATATATATATATATATATAAAACAAAATATAAGAACAAATGCATGTGAATAAAGAATCATTAAACATAGTAAAATGCAATGTTAATGGTTAAATAAGAAGGGTTGGTTTTTAAAAAAACTTTTACTGATAGGAACTTTCATGTAAATTATCTGTATGCCTTTAACTAGGTAATTGTGACTAATTAATTGCAATGTGTGAATAGATAAAGCTTTAAAATGCTTGCCTAGGCAGCTTGATATTGTAATATAGTCTGAGGAAGCGATCTGGGTAGATCGCGAAAGTGCTTACTTCATGTTTAATTTTGTATAATAAAAGGTAAAAACTGTCGTGGAACTCTGCAACTTCTTTTCTTTACTACTGGCTAAAGCTGTTCCCACCCCTTTAGTGCCTTTTTTAGGCAAGGTTCAAAGGACAAAACCACCACCGTAACAAATACAAGCATGCAAAAGTTGAAGGTAATGCTACTCAATGCTAGAAGTCTAAACCTCAAAATGCACTCTCTCGAGGCACTCCTAAAAATGGAAAATATCGATATCTCTGCAGTAACTGAGACCTGGTTCAAGACTCCAGAGAGCACCCCTGCAATACCAGGCTACAACTCTTACCACACTTTTTGGCCACCAAACCAAGACCGAAACACTAAAAGTGGAGGAGTGTCCATATTCACCAAGGATATTCACACCTCCAGGCTAGTTGCCCAACACAATGCATCTGAAAATCTCCTGGTGCAACTAACACTAGGTAAGACTGCAATCCAAACCTGTAGCTTGCTACAGATCCCCCACCATGCCCCAAGATTCTCACTACGCCTTTCTAAACATACTGGAAAATATTAAGATACAACCAAACACCCTAATACTGGGTGATTTCAACTACCATGCCATTAACTGGGAAAACTACTCGGGTACCAACCCCTTTTCCCAACGGTTCTTGGAATTCCTAAATTCCAATGCCCTGGATCAACTAATCCATTGTCCCACCAGGGGCTCCAATATCCTAGACCTGGTCATTACCAACATGGGAGATAGATGCTCCACACCAGTGGTCACCCCCTCATTGGTCAGGCCTGACCATAAGCAAATCACCCTAGACATCCACATCCCACCCCCACCCCCAGTAAGGAAACCTCTGTAAAAAACTTCTCCAAAGCCAACTTCATGTTACTTAAGGCAGAACTGACAAACTTCATGGCACCCATGCAGACGGGAGCCGAAAGTTTGACTGCTGAATCCTACACTAAGGCACTGTATGAGCACATCCACTCGTGCATGAATTGTGCCATCCGAAATAGAACCAAGACACTCTCCTCCAAAAAAAGGAAGCTAATCTGGTGGTCCCCTGCCATAAACAAACTATACAACAGAAGGAAGAAACTGCTGCAGAAAAGAGGAAAATCCCAGGATGCAAAAAACTCCCTTACCAGCCTCAGTAAGAACCTGAGATCCCTCATAAAATCATCCAAAGCTAGTTACGAAAATAAAATTGCCAAAGATTCCAAAGACAACCACAAGGCATTCTATAATTATGTCAAGAATCTAAAGGGCAATGCTCAGATCTGCTCTGAGCTACAACAGAATGCATTAAATATACTGATCCCAAGGATATTGCCAATATCCTGGCAGATCGATTTAGTGCCAACCTCACCCCCTCTCACCCCCTAAAGAGCTCATCTCAATACCAAAAGATTGCCAAATTCTGGTAATCATGGCCACACAGGTAGAAACCGAACTCTCCAAAGCTAAGAATACAGCATCCATGGGACCAGATGACATCCTGGGCTGTGTACTACATGAACTAGAAACTGAACTGGCACCTCACCTAAGTGTTATGTTTAATCATAACCTCACCTCAGGCTTCGTGCCCACTGAGTGTCACACAGCTACAGTTATCCCCCTCCACAAGGGGGGATCCACCTTGGATCTTGGGAACTATCATCCCATCAGTCTAATGAGCCTGATCTGCAAGGGCATGGAACGCATTATCATGGAACTTATAAACAAAGACATTGTCAACCTTCAAACACTGGACCCCACCCAGTTTGGGTTCGTGAAGGGATGATCTTGTCTCCTGAACCTGATTGACTTCTTTGAATCATTCTCCAGAGCTGTGGATGAGGGTAAGGCAGTCCTCACAGCCTGTCTGGACCTCGACAAGGCCTTCGACACCATCCTCCACTCTGGAATCATAGATAAACTTACTAAGCTGGGCATAAATCCCTATGTCACTCGATGGGTTGCCAACTGGCTTACTGACAGAACCCAGACTATAAAAGTAGCCGACTCCAAATCCAGCTCCAGACAAGTGACAAGTGGAGTACCTCAGGATTCAGTCCTGGGAGTGCTCTTGTTTGGCATCTACTTCTCTGAAGTACAGGCCAACACTAAGGGACTTTGGCTAACAAAGTTTACAGATGACTGCAAACTGGGAGCCATTATTGAATCCCCAAATGATGTGAATATTCTACAAAAGGGTATTACAGAAACAGATACTTGGTGCCAGAGCCATGAGCTCAAGCTTAATGCCAAGAAATGTATAGTTATCCCCTTTGGGAAAAACATGTACCTATGAATTACCACATAGGTGGCAGTACACTAAACACCGAAAGTGTGATGAGAGACTTAGGGACACAGGTGGACAGTGGTCTCACCTTCGATAACCACATTGCCACAACAGTCAGGAAATCCTTCTATGTGGCACACCTCATCACTAAGGGCTTTTCATCCAGAAAAAAGGAGGTCATTGTCCCACTGTACTCATCCCTCATTAGACCCATTATAGAGTACAATGTCCTGTTTGGTATGTACCTCACAAGACATCTGCAACAGCTGGAAAGGCCACAAAAATACCTCACTAAAAGAATCACAGGCCTAAAGCAGATGCCCTATGTTGACCATCTAAAAACACTCCAGCTATACTCTGTGGCATATCGTCTACTCAGAGGCAATCTCTGCTTAACATACAAGGTCATGTCAAACCCTGAGCTGTTGGACATGCTCCACTTAAAGAAATCCCAATCCCTCAGAGTCACATGCTCCAAGGATCTAAACCTTGTCATCACAATGAACAAAACATGCTGGAGGGATAGGTTCCTGACCCAGAGACTCCCCATATTCTGGAACAGACTGCCCATACATGTCAAGCAGAGCGCCTCCTTGGCCCTCTTCAAAAGGAACCTTAATGATTGGATGGGAGATAGGAAATTCACCTCGGGGATCACGTCAGTCGTCCTGCTAGACAGGGGTCCAGGGAAGTAAATACTATGGGAAGAAATATCCAGGGAATTGTTTGGCTAGGCTTGTATAGGCCCTAGGGCCGATAGCCTAGTACCAACCTATGAACCTATGAATTCCTGGTTCTGTGAGTCTGCTCTGCCACACAGGTGGTGTCTTCTGATTGAGTTACCCTCTTTACCCCCTGGGGCAGCTATCACCATGTGGATCTTGGAAAGGACCCTGGGACTTTCTGAACCCAAAACTTTCGACCACTTCATTGATTCCTAGAGAAGGTTCTTTGAGGGGTCAAAAAATATGCTGCCACTGCAGAGAGGGATTCATTGATGAACGATGACATGAAAGGCTCCACAAAGTCATAGAAGCTCATCCAGACATGCCTCCTAATGGAAATTCATGAACCCACCACCCTTGACGTACCTTCAGCTGCATGTGAAATGAGCCTCATGGATGAATTTGTGATCAACTATAGGGTAGCCAACTGTGAGGTAACACAGCTCTGTGTCTGAGAAATACTGGTCTCAGAGAGGGATTCTGAGAGTTCCTTAATCAAGACCCTCTGCAATCTGGTGAAATGTGCCAGATAATTCAATGACCTGAGTACAAATGTCACTGAAGCATATATATATGCTTCCTAAATCTGTCCAATGCCCTGGACTCTGTGTTAGGGGGATGGACAGATGAACTCTGTTCCACAGGTTCTTTCTTCATGGCTGCTGCCATGACCATGACATCTACTGGTACTACCTTGTTCCAAAACTCTCTTCCTTTTGGTGGTGCCAGTATTGTGTCTGGTCTTTTGGGGATCAGCTCAACAGTATCAGGTTCCTTCCACTCCTGCCTAGAGATCAAATCAATGATCTTATCGGTGGGCAGTGTCACCCAAGAGGTAGATGGGCCAGACCCAAAGGCTTCCAGGAAAACCAGTTCCTCTTGGATAGGGTTATTGGTAGACCAACCACCTCTTTGTTTCAAGATCTCCAGAATGTCTCCATAGCAGATGTCATCAGGTGGTGATCTTGGGGACCCTTCCCCTTATCAAAATCAGTATCTTAAGTGACCAGCTCTTGAGGGGAGTCTATGTGTCTCTTTTTGCACTTTCTCTTCCTAGGGACCTCTTCAGTGGGATGTTCCAGAAAAGTATCAGAAGAAATTAGAATACCCTGCTAGGTATCCTGGTAACCTAGGGCTGGATGTCCCTGTGGAGTAGAAGGAAGAAGCTCAAGGCACAGAGACATATGGGATCCAGAAGGCAGACCCATGGGGGGGGGGTGGAACCATCTGTTCTCCAGAAACAAAGAACACTCTCTCTACTACCTCAAAGGTAGAATTCTCCAGTGAGAAGGAGATTGACGGTGCCAAGAAGACATGCTTCTGGACCATCAGCTCCCTCTGACCTGAAGGCAGTCCATTGAGGCTGTCCAATGCTGAGGCTCAAAAGAGCAGAGATGACTCCGACAACTTCGGAGTCAACTCTAACACTTTAGACCTGAAAGTGGCACTTCACCTCCAAGACTCATTTGGCTTCAACATGCTAGGAGCCAGTGCACTCAAAGAATGTATCAGAGCTGAAGATACAGTTATCTTCGGATTCAACACAGAGAGTCCCAGAAGGCTTAGCTCCAAGGGCTCAGGAACCACAAGTTGGGTCAGAGAAGGAGCCGAGATGGGTGGTGTAGTACTTGAGAAGGCTTCGTGACCTGAAGGGGTAGGAACCTGGAGAACTCCCATCTAAATCTGTGCCGAGATGAACTTTCTCATCATCCTATCCATGTCAGCTTCTGTCAGACTCCTGGAAGAATGAGAAGATGAGGTTATTGACAGGGACCTGGAACACTGGCTTCTGTCCAAGAATGGGGGTGGCACCCTGGAAGGTACAGGATCCAAGGATGATGCATACCTGGTTCAGAGTAAGTACTCCATATCCGATGCTATGGGATCTGAGGAAACAGAGCAGATGTCCTACACTAACAAGGATGGAGTAGAAAAAACAGGCAGATCAGACAGCCTTTTCCTGTTCTCCTCCTTGTCCTGTTTAAGGGGTTGAGCCCTGGATAGTGACTCTGAAAAGGTTGTAGAGAGCAGACCTTTCAGAATTAGTTTGGTTTTTCTATCCACAATAGCTTGAGGATTAAAAGACTTACAGATGTCACAGTCAATTTTTAAATGATCAGGTCCTAAACAATAAAAGCACAAATCATATGAATCAGACAAGGGAAGTCTATGCCCACAATGCTTACCCTTCTTAAATCCTGAAAGATGTTCTGCCATTTTATGCAGTAATTCTAAGAGAAGAAAGAAAGAAAGATAGTAAAAGATTTTTTTCAAGAGGTTACCGACGATGGTATAAAAAAGAAAGGGAAAAAGCTACCAACAATGGTATGAAAGGGAAGGGGAGAGAAATAAATACCAACAATGGTATTAAGAGATACACTAAATCAGTGAAGGTACGGAGAATATAACTGTGTGCATATATATATATATATATATATATATATATATATATATATATATATATGTGTATGTATAGTAAGAAACTGGAAAGAAGCAACTAAATAATTCACTTAACTTTACCAATGCTCAAGAACTCAAAGTGACCACGTCTGTACGCAAAAGCTGCAAATGAGATCTTTGGTATGTTAGTGGATAGATAATTATGGGTAAGGGAGGAGCTCGAGAGTTCTAGTGGCCATGAGGTGTAAAAATGTCCGAGTCAGATCCAAGGGTTGAATTTGAACCCAATTGTTAAGGAAAGAATGAAAATCGACAACATCAGATCTTTGGTTATGATCTTTTTAAAGTAGAATACGGGAGTATAAGGGGCAGGTGAGACAGAGAGGTTGAGTGAGGGAGTGAAGTCTATGAGCTGATGGAGGAAGGATGGAGAAATTAATAATAAAGTCTGAGGTTGAGAGAGAAGAGGAGGAAGAGTAATCGATGGGGTGAGTTTTACGACCTAACAGTTTGATCTTTGCCCAGAATTGTTTAGGGGAGTGAAAAAGCTTTGACTGATGTGCTTTCATATGATGACTCTTATGATGTCTAACTGCTTATTTGGACAGTTTTTGAGGAGGATTTAATGCTGTCTGATAAAAGGAGTTGGGTCAAAATTCCATGAGTACAATGCTTTGTCTCTGAAAGATAGGACGGTTTTGAAATCTTGGGCTTCTACAGTCCTGTGATTATAGAAAGCTTGGTTGATGAGCTGGGCAGCATTGTTAGGGTATGAGGAGGAGACTATAGGGTTCCACTTGATAGAGGATAGATACGTTTGAAGTTTGGTAATTTTCATTTGAGATTCATGGTGGAACGTAATGAGTTTTGGAGGAGGCTTTGCAATCAAGGTGGATGTTGAAGTTTATAGGACAGTGATCACTTAGATTGGGAGAGTAGGTAGAGATATGAAAGGTAAGTGAGGGGTTGTCTGTGATTACTAGATCAAGCAGTACATGAAGTAATGAGGAAGGATTGGGTCTGGTGGATTCAGGTCAAGTATGCAGTTTTGAGAGGGTCTAAGAAGACTGAGGTTAAAGTCACCTAGAAGAATATGATTTTTCATGCTCTGAACAGAGGTGGGTAAGTCCTTGAGGAGATTATTAAATGTTTGTAATGAAGCAGGAGGAGGGAGATAGGCAACAACTAGAAGATTTGGGGAGGTAAATGGAGTGTGGATTTGTGTTAGTAACCAAGTTGGAAGAGAATCTGATGAGGCATTACTTTAGGCATGGATTTGTATGGTGATATCTGACTTGAAAAGAAGGAGAACATATCCTCCTTGTCTTAATCCTGGCCTGGCATGAAGAAAGTAATCATAGAGACTTTCATGATGGCTGCACACTGATCAACAGCTTGATTTTGGCTCTCCCAGTGTGAAAAAAGAAACTGAGAGATAAGGGCAAGAAACTCAGAGGACAAATAAAGTTTACCAAAGCCAAATTTGAGGTAAAGTTTGCCTCCCAGGCCAAGGACAACCACAAAATATTCTTTAGCTATGTCTGCAACCTCAAAAGCAATACACAATTATGTGCAGAGCTCATTGTAAATGGAGCCACCCATACTAAGCCAGAAGATATTGCAAACCTACTGGCTGATAAATTAATCTCCAACTTCACCCCCTCTCCCCTACAACCTTCCCTCAGGAAATACCAACAAATATAACTCCCCCTGCTATCACTATGGAACAGGTCCTTAATGTTCTCTCTAAGACCAAGAACACTGCATCAATGGGCCCAGACAATATCCCAGGATGCCTTCTAAATAGCATGAAACATGACCTCTTAGGGCCTCTGGAATTACTATTTAACTGTAGCCTCCAAACAGTTCCAAATAGGCTTCATTACTCATGAATGGAGAACAGCAACAGTCATCCATCTGCACAAAGGTGGACCATCTACAGACCATGGAATTTACAGACCCATAAGTCTCACTAGTCATATATGTAAAGCCATGGAAAGAATAATCATGGAAATGATCACTAGAGACATAGTAAATCTCCAGACACCGGACCCAACTCAGTTTAGTTTCGTCAAGGGGAGATCATGCCTGCTCAACCTGGTGGACTTCTTTGAGAAGATAACCAAAGCAATGGATGAGGGAAAAAATGGTTGACACTGCCTACCTTGATCTGCCCAAGGCATTTGACCAATACCCCACTTGGGTATTTTTGACAAACTTAAGAGGTTAGGTACAAACTCATATGTCACCCAGTGGATAGCAAACCGGCTCACAGACAGGACCTAGGAAGTTAATTTTGAGGAGTCCACCTCTACAAAGAGGTCAGTCACAAGATGAGTCCCTTAGGAATGTGTCCTTGGATGGCTCCTTTTTGGCATTTACCTCTCTGAAGGCAATGCCAATGTCAGTGGTCTCTGGCTGACTATTTTGTAGATGATTGCAAATTAGGAGCTGTCATTGAATTGCACACTGACACAAATGTTCTCCAGGAGGGGCTGACACAGACACATAACTGGTGTCAGAGCCATGGACAAAAACTAAATGCCAAGAAATGCATAATAGTATCCTTCGGGTAGTCATCCACCCCTGGTAACTATCATATTGTCAACACACCCCTTAGAGTTGACCCAGTAATCAGGGACCTAGAGACACACATACATAGTAATCTAGCCTTTGACCATCACATGTCTGCAGTAGAGAGGAAATCATTTTATGTTGCACAACTTATAAACAAAGGTATGGCATGTAATTCCAAGGAAGTCATTGTTCCACTGTATTTGGCATTCATCAGACCTGTCATTGAGTACAATGCCCCCATTGATATGCACCTAACTAGGCATATCCAACAACTGGATCATCCACAGAGGTTCCTCACTAAAAGAATACAGACCATAAGTAAAGTGTCCTATGCAGACTGCCTCAAGGCCCTATCCCTGTATTCTGTCTCCTACAGACTTTTGAGGGAGATCTTTGCCTGGCATACTGGGCATTGTCATAGCCCACTCTGATGGACCTCCTGCATATCCACAAAACAAACAGCAGCAGAATTACCTGTTCTAAAGACTTAAACCTTGTCTGTGATATAAATAGGACCTGAGCGACAGACAGGTATGTATCCCAGAGACTACCCTGTCTATGGAACAGGCTTCCCATCCATGTGAAGCAGAGTTCCTCCCTAACCCAATTCAAGTGCAACTTGGACAACTGGATGGTGAACAGGAAATTCATCCCTGGTTTGGCACCTCTGTCTCTAAGTGACACATTCAACCTGTAAATGGTTCATCTCCCAGGCCCCTGCTTGTAAATGTCTCATCTTTCAAACCCCTGCTTACACTTATCAAGGGTATCAGAACTTGTCAGAAATTTGGGATGCATGGCTAAGTTTAAAAAGGCCCTTGTGGTCATTAGTCTTGTAAACACCTATGAACCTATGAAAGTTTTAGTAAATTAATTTACTGGCTAGTAACTATGCTGCTTGGATACCATCAAAGGACAAAGACAGTATGAAAGAAAATCAACTAAAGAAAGGTGAAGAGTAAGCACTGTCTAGGAAGAATTCTACAGCTATTCATCAAAAAGTAGTTCAAGCTCCAGCTCTGTTGCAAGGCATGGCTTTCAGTAATCTAGAGGAATAAATTAATCAAATGTTCTCAGAGATGATTAAAATAAACAAAACACTGAAAGAGTATATCAACTCAAATAACAAAAGGCTGGAAAACTGGAAGAAGCTTTAAACAACTATTTAGATGAGCTGATAAAACTGCAAAAATCAAATGTGAAAATGAAGAAAAGGCTAGATGAGTATGAGACTGCTCAAGAAGAACTGTTTGGAAAATGCTAGCATTAGAGGATAGAGCACACAGGGAAAACCTGAGACTTTCTGCTGTACCATAGAAACTGGAAGGAACAGACTGTATTAATTTTACAAAAGCACAAATAAGCAACTGGACTGGTATTCCACAGCAGGATTTGTTAATTGAAAGGGCACACCATGTGTATGATCCAAAACTGGCCATGAGAAAGTAGCCAAGACCTCTATTAGTAAAGATGCAATCATACCAGCAGGAAGAGTTGATCCTAACAAAACCATGGCAGATGGGCAAACTATTGAAAACTGGAGACAGTACAGCATTTGTGGAAAATGATTATTCACCAGACAGATGAGAAGCACATTTATCCCAGCAATCAGGGAATGTTGAGAGGTAGGTGTGAAATTCAAGCTGCTGTACCCAGTTGTCTGCAGAATATTTTTCCCCTGAAGGATCAAAGTATTTTTTTGATGTCGAACACGCTAAGGAAGAAATACAAAAAGTGAGCCATCAAACAGAAGGGACTCTGCTTATCATTGTTCTGATAAAGAGACTTTGCCCGTGAAACATTTTCCAATGTTCCAAAGGAAAATGATTGAGAGACAGAAAAATGTACAGGAGGTGACTGGAAGAATCAGGAGTATGATGGAATTGAACCGGAACCTGTGGTTGGGAGATGGAGATGAACAGGAAGAAGACCAGAAACATTGAAATTAGTGAATAAACATCAGACTATAAAGCATCAGTCACATATGTGAAATGTGACTTTACAAGAAAAAGTGGAAAGATTGGACTTCTGTTGACTATTTAAACTTATCAGGGACTAAAATGCATATACCTCACTTTTTGTCGTTAATGTTTGGAAGACCATTGAAAGGAAAGGGAAAAAAGAAAAGTAACTAAGTAAAACAATTTTTGTTCTTAACAGTATTTATATAAAACATTTCATGTTATAAATTGCATGTTACATAGTAAAGCATTTTCAGTTGTTGTATGTGATAAAGATATCAAATAAACAGATAACTTTTTTTGTTTCTTTTCCTTTTTTAGTTTTATGAAATCTAGGTATTAGAAAGTAAAAAAGAGAAGAAAGGCTGAACAAAAGCATGTTTAAATTAATATGCTGAAATCTTGAGATGATGAGACTGGGAGTGTAAAAGTGCGCAGATTATAATATATGTAGAGTTGATATGTTCTGTCTTACTTTTACATAGCTGAATGTCTGAATTAAGACCCTTGGCTTAATCAAATAACTAGATTTTTTGTGTGTAAGCAGGTTAAATAAGAGGATACTGAATGTAATGAAAAATTTTCCTTTGGCAAATAAATGCTCTAAATTGAGAGGCTTGGAGATGAGGGCAGATGTACATTTTGCACCTAATGTTTCCATGAAGACAAGCTGACTATAGGGTCAAGCAAAAAAAGCCAGAGCACTTTTTCAAGACTAAAGGTTAATGTTTTCTGAAAGCATATAAACTGTTTTTCACATCTGTGAAGGGAATGAAGATAAGACAAAAACACACAGCAATTAGTGTAAGTAGGAGCATAGGCTGTAGCATGCGTCTTAGCATGGATAACCTTAATGTTAGGTTAAGTAACGTGGCATGTGCGTGTGTGCGCACGCGGGCATGTGTGTGTGTGTGTGTGTGTGTGTGTGTGTGTGTGTGTGTGCGTGTGTGTGTGTGTGTGTGTGTGTGTGCGTGCAACTGTCAATTTCAGACAACCATTCCTATCAGTAGGGTTAAACTTCATTATTTGAAGATGTACATAATTTATGTGTGTATTTGTTTTAAGTTAATAGGTTATTGAGGTGTTCTGGAGGTGTGGTTTTTTTTGTTTTGTTTTTTTGAGAGTTTTCTTTAAAACAAAAAGTCTTTTAAAATGTGACATAGGTTCATATGGAGATGACCAAGAAACAACTGTATAAAATATCAATGTGCCAAATATTACTGAGTGCAGGTAACAAAAGCTGGAAAGAGACATATATAATAACTTCTTATCATAATGGCTACACTAAACATATTATTTTGTCACAGTGCAGAGGATTAAGATTTTAATCTGTTAATGAACTGCTTCCTGGAACCAGAAGTACAGGGTTCCATTCCTTTTAGCTCCATTTCTCTAATGCATTATTCTGAGGAAATTCACTTAGATATTGATCCTGTATTGCCTCTGAAAAAGGATACTTTTGGGTGGTAGGTTTGGCATAATGGGTAAGGTCTTCCCCTTATAGACATAAAGTACAGGGTTTGATTCTGACCTTGGGTTATTGGCTAGGCTTAATATGGCTCATCATGGCAGTTAGCCTAGTATTCACCTATGAACTTATGAACCTATTAGTTATGAACCTATGTGATTGGCCTCACAAGTATAGACAAAATGGTAAGAGTATTGAATTATATTTACAAATGCAGTGTGCAAACAACAATACTACATGAGACACATTTGGAAAGAAGTGAGAATGCAAATTTGATAAAGAAAGGATTTTAGGATGGATATTCAGCAGAATATCAGAGACAAAGGAAAAGGGGACTACTTATACTAATTGCCAGAGGAGGTACAATAGATAGAAGATGGAAAAAAAGGATAGTAACTGTAGATTTGTGGTAGTGAGGAGTTACCGGCAAGAGAGGAGGATTACACTGACATGTATCCATATTCCACTTCAAACTGACATTATGGAGCTTAAGAACATTTTTGGAGAAATAATCAGCTTTTGGCAATGAAAATTACTTATGGGTGGGTCTGGAGCTTGATTTGCAACAGTAAGGATGTATCTGGGAGACCTAAAGGAAAAGTGTAACAAATGAGGGTAGATTTCTGAAGAATTTTATGAAGATATTTGGTATGGAAGATGTGAATTCAGAAGTAGAAACTTGGAGAAAATTTACATATTATTCCCCAAGGTACAATAACCAGGCTACACAAAACATGCATTATATTTCACAGGAACATGTTCATTTAATTAAAAGCTTTGACACACATCCAATAACTATTCAGATTTAGTAGGTAGTCTTGAACATCCTGAAATTCTAGGACTGCTCTCATCTCCAAGGTATTGAGGTGAAGGTCAGAAACTAGAGGTGAACAAGTGCCTTGAACCATCTTCTCATCCAAATGCCCCCTCCATCCCAGAAGAGAAGTGTCCATGGTCACCATGACCTGGGGGATCAGTAGACAAAATGGTCTCCCTTCAGTTATTGATGGGGAGGTTATCTACCATTTGATATGATCTGTGCAGAGTTGAGTGAGGCAAATTTTGTCATGGAGGTGGTGTAGACTCTGAACACTGGAATGACAAAGTCCACTGTAACATTCTCATGTGGTATCTCGCTAATGGAACTAATGTGATGGTAGAGGCCATCAACCCTAGCAGATGACGAATCAACCTTTCTTGGGGAAGGAGATGTTGGAGTACCCGAGGGCCACTATTTGTAAGGACAGTACTCTGGCAGCTGGAAGCTTGGGAGTTTGAAGAACTGTGTTGATGTGACATTCTAAAAACTCTATTTGTTGCGTGGAAGACAGTTAGCTTTTTGACTGATTTACTGTGATCCTCAGTAGCTCTATAAGTTGGAGTAGTAGTGACTGCTGTTGCACCAGCAGATCCCTAGAAATAGCAGTTAGGTGGCATTCATCTGCATGTGGAAGACCTAGAGCCCTTGCATTTAGAGGTGAGCTGCTACCACTACCATAATCTTTGTTAGCACCCAGGGGTGGGGTGGGGTCTGGTGAAACTGAAGGGCAGTGCTCTGAACTGAAAATAACTGGCTCCTAGCCAGAAACTGAGAAATTTCATGGACTGTCTCTGTATCTTTATGACAGCAGGCATCCTGGAGAAGTATAGAGCATGTCCAATCATCCTTTCTCAACATAGGTAATATGAATTGTACCATGACCATCCTGAATTTTGTCTGATTCATGAATTGATTAAGATGGCTGAGGTCCAAAATTGGTCTGAGATCCACTGTCTTCTTTGGGACTAAAAAGAACCTGAAATAGATCCCAGATCCTAACTGCCCTGTGGAGCCTATTGGATTACTCTTTTTCTAGCTACTTTGAAACCTCTGCTGCTTTAGCTTCAAATTGACATGGGTAGAACACTGAAATACTTTAACTTCTTTTTTGGAGGGAAGGAAAAGGGAATGGTGTAGCCTCTGGTAATTAGCCTTAGTACCCAGGAATCGGATGCAATGTTTTGCTAGGCTTGTAGGTGTAAGGTTGAATGCCCTTCCCATCTGTTTCCAGAGTGGGGCAGCCAGGTAACCCTTCAGTAGCACTGACAGGGTTTCTTGGTGAAGGGGCTGCAAAAACCTTGATGATGCATCTGCCTCTGCCCCCGGGTCGACATCCATTTGAGTTACCTTTTTCTCTGCCACAGGGAGTTTGTCTCCAGGATCGTCTTGGTGATTACCCTGTGAGTTTTCTGAACCACATCTTCTACCACTCCTTTGATTCCTGGAATATGTTATTTGTGGGGTGGGGAAACAGATTCTTATGACAGACAGGGTTTTACCATCCTGCTCCTTCCTAGTAAGTATTTCCTTAATTTTGGTCCAAAAAGTGTGGAGTCATTGAATGGGGCATTAATAAAGGATGTCTTGAAGTTTTCTGAAAAATTGGAAAGATGCATTCAGGCATGTCGATGCATGGCAATGCTGGTGAATGCTGCTCTATCTGTGCCATCTGATGACTTAAAAAGCAGGCTTATGGCCACAGTGTAAGTGGACTGCAGGGTAGACAGTTGGGTGTCCACTGTTTTTTGAACATCTGGTGGTAAGTTACCCAAGAGAGATATGGAAAGCTCCTTGGTCAGGTCCCTATGAAAATGAGTTATATGTACAAGATAAGTTAGCACTCTTGAGTGTGAAAGTTGCTAAAACATAAGTCTATTTCCCTAATCTGTAAAACTCCTTTGACTCCCTATTAGGGGGATAACAGAACTCTCCCAGGCAGTTCCTTTTTCATGGTTGCTGCTACTACTATGGCATCTACTGGTGGTCCTTTAATCCAAAGTTCCTTGTCTTTTCAAGCCACTAAAATTCTGTCGGGCTTTTTGCAGATAGGTTCCATAATGTCTAGGTCCTTCCATGCCTGCTGTGCCACAAGTTCTATGAGGGTATCCACAGGTGGTACCACCCAGGATGCAGATGAGCCAGTACCAAAAGTCTCGAGGAACACAAATTCATCTGGGGAAGGGGTTTTGGTGGACCAACCCCACCCCCCACCTCTGTTTCATCAATTATAGGATGTCATCAAATGTGACTTCTTCAAGGGGGATCTAGGGGACCGTTCACCTTCAGCCAAATCCATGTCTTCAGAGACACACTCTGGAGAAGAGTCTAAGTGCTTTTATTGGCATGTCTGTTTTCTAGGACCTTGTCTCTGGGTTACCTTTGGAGACAGGTCTGAATAAGACTGGGAACTTGAGTGTTGACTATCCTCCAAGCTTATAGGTACGGACTGTCCCTGTCGATCAGAATGAGAGAAATAACGCATAGGATCCACTGGGAGTCAGAATGGATCAGGACTTGAGGTCTGCACCTGCCTTCTTGACTCAGCCAAGACCCGTTCAACAGCCTCAAAAGCCAACACCACTATCATAGCCAGGGAAATGTTCCCCCTATTCAAAGCCAAAGGAATTTTCCCCAGTCAAATTGATATCAGGTCTGAGGAGAACCTCGGACCTGAGCTATCAAGTGCTGAGGCCCAAACAGGAAGAGCTGGCTCTGAAAACTTCTGAGTCATCTCCACCAGTGGGAACCAACATTGAAGCTTCAACTCCAGGCTTGTCTCAATCCAAAAAGTTGAGAGAGTGAGGGGATGTAGTCAACACAGAAGTTCCTTCAAACCCTATCTGATTGACGGGTGCTGGAAGGCCAGATCCATGAAAATAGGATTTGAAGAATGAACCAGTACTTGAGAAAAAGCTGAAGGGGTAGATGGGCCTGTACCTGGAGCTCTCTGCAGGGACGGTGCAGACAGTACTCCCAGTTGGATTTGTATCCTTAAAAATTTGCTCATCATACAGTTGATTTCCATTTCAGTAAGGCCTCTGTTGGATTGGACTGACCCCAGTGATGATGCCACCAGTACAGGTCTAGAGAATCATTTTTCCTGTAAAATAGGTGAATGGAGCCAAGGACTCTCTAGCTCCTTTGAGAGTCTAGCTTGAGGAGAGGGACACTGGATCTGAATAGCTGGTGGATCTGACTTCCTTTGAGTTTTAGGTGCTGAACTTGAAGGATCATTTGGATCTGAAGACCTTTTTCTTGATTTCTCAGATCTTTTCTCTTCCAGTTTTTTCTCTTCAGATCTTTTCTCTTTAGACTTATATACTTCTCTTTGCTTCTCCTTAGACTTCTCACTTTCCATTTCCTTTCTTTTCTCTGCTTTCCTGCTTAGAGAAGCTGAGGCTGGCCTACTGGCAGAAGACATGGCTTGAGAGGAAGAAGATAAAGATCCTGTTTGAGGGGGGCGGGGACAATCCTTTTAAAATCAACTTTTCTTTTCTGCCTTGAATGGCCCTGGACCCAAATGCAGCAGAAAGACGGCAGTCAGCCTGTAGGAGGGCAGCACCTAAGCAATATACTCAAAAAGATTGCAGGTCTTGAGGAGAGATTTTGTATACACAAGCCTAGCACTTTTTAAAACCTTGTGGTTTCTCTGACATTAGAACATACTGTAATAAACAATTATTACATTTTAACAAGTAGCTAATCTATTTCTAACAGCTGTTATATAACAATATGAAATATATCTAAAACTATAACCACACAGCTTTACTTTAATTATGAAAAAAATTACTATATTACAAACTATACTAATCATAGGATCATAGGAGATTACTAGGCTATCGACCCAGACATAATTAAAAACCTAGCTGTTTCATCCCAATGTAATTCCATAGAAATGTTAGTTAATACCCAAGATTGCACTTAGTAATGGCTGCCCATGTCCAGGAGGGTTGTGGGAGCTATCCCTGGTAAGAATTTAGTGTGCCCTATCCACTTGTCCAGGTTCCTCTTAAACAGTGTCATAGAGGTGATCTGTTTCACATGAATAAGTAGCCTATTCCAAAGACAAGATAGTTGCTGGGGGATAAAGCTGTCCCTCCAGCATGTCCTATTTAAGTCACAGGATGTATTTAGGTCCATGGAATGGGTAGCCCTAGTCCTGTTTAATTTACCGATATGCAGCAAGTTCATTAGATTTGGATCTGAGATTGCTCTGTAAGCCAGGCATGTCTCCCCTAAGAAGTCTATACGATACAGAGTATAGTGACAGGGACTTTAGTTGGTCTGCGTAAGGCACATGTTGGAGTTCCATGATCTTCTTTTTTAGAAACCTCTGATGTCTCTTCAATTGCTGCAGGTGCTTTATACGGTACATGCCGAATGGGGTGTTATATGCAATTATGGGCCAGATTAGTGCTGAGTACAGACGGGTTATAACTTCTTTTGCTCTTGAGGTGATGCTGTTACTAATCAAGTGTGCTATGTAGAAAGCATTTCTTACTACAGCAGACACATGGTGGTTGACGTTAGCATTACAGTCATCTTGTGATACCAAGTCCCTTACCACTTTGTGGGTGCTTAGGGTATTGTTGTTGATTCGATAATGTGAAAGGATATTGTTTGTGCCAAAGGGAATGATGATGCATTTCTTTGCATTTAGTTTGAGACAGTGATGGAGACACCAGTCTCCTGGAGTATACTGACATCATTTGGGGATTCAGTAATTGCACCCAGTTTGCAGTTGTCTACAAACTTGATCAGCCGCAATCCTTTAGTTTGGACCTGAACTTCTGAGAAGTATATACCAAAGAGTAGGGGGTCCAGTACTGACCCCTGTGGTTGATGTGGATCACCTACTTTGATAGTGTGTGTCCAGTTTGAGAGCCAGTTGGTTAACCATCTTACAATGAAGGGGGTTACATTCAGTTTCCTAAGTTTATCAGTAATGCCTGAGTGTGGGATTGTGTCAAGAGCCTTTGCCAAGTCGAGGTATGCTGTGTGCACAGATTTGCCCTCATCAATGGCCCTGGTCACATTTTTGAAAAAATCCACCAGTTTTAACATGCAGGATCTGCCCTTGACAAAGCTGAATTGGGAAGGATCCAGGGTAGGAGGTCACCTATGTCTTTAGTTATAAGGTTCATAATGATACATTCCATGGCCGTATAGATGAGGCTGGTCAGGCTTATGGGTCTGTAATTCCCCAGGTCTGTTGCTAGGTCACCTTTGTGGAGGGGAATAACTGTTGCTGTTCTCCATTCCACAGGAACAAAGCCTGTGGTTAGGCTATGATTGAAAAGGGTACTTAATGGTGATGCTAGTTCATGTTTTAGCCTGTTTAGAAGACAGCCTGGGATGTCCTCTAGTTCCATAGAGGCTGTGTTTTTTTGCTTTGAATAAGGCTTTGATGACCTGTTCTTCAGATATGTAGGGTGGAGGGGAAGTTTGGCAGAAGATTTGTGATAGGTTTGGAGGGGATGAGGGAGTGAAATTTTTGCCAAACCTATCCATTAGCAGGTTTGCTATCTCTTTGGGGTTAGTGTGTGTGATACTGTTGGTCACTAGTTCTGCACATGCTTGGGTCCTACCTTTTAGGCTATGTACATAGCTGTAAAAGGCCATATGGTTATGGTTGGCTGTGCTTGCTAAGTTTTTCTCAAAGACGCCCTTATAAGATTCAACAAGTTGTCTCATTTGTCTGTTGAGGCTGAGGAGGGTGCTTTTCCATTGTTAGGGTCTTGCCTTTGTTTTCTTGGACAGCAACCTTTTGAGTTTATTGTAAAGTTTGTTGATGCTGGATGTCCACCATGGCAGCTTGTTTTTTACTTGGTGCTCTGGCTTTGATTCTTTCTGGTACAGCCAAGTCTATACACTTATGTAAGTGAATGTACAGAGCTTTAGTGCAAGCTTCGGTATAGTTACCACTTCCAACTGGGGGTGGGGCTTGGAATGCATTTATATCTTCACCTAGGAGGGTATAGTTCGCTTTGGTGACATTTGTTTAGTCTGATTTTGCCTTTCCTAAGGTCTGGTGTCTGTGTCAGCTCAAATGTGACTGATTTGTGGTCGGGTTTAACTAATGAGGGTCCAGCAGTTGCGGTAGTGGACCTGTATGACATGTTAGTGAGGACCAGCTCTAGTATGTTTGTTACTCTTGTTGGGGTATGAACAATTTGTTCCAGGGCATTTGAGTTAACAAAGTCAAGGAAATTTTGTGCTAGCGAGTTAGGGCTAGAGTAGGTTTCCAAGTTGATGGTGGGATAATTGAAATCCCCCATAACCAGAGTGTTCGGTAATAGTTGGATTGTCTCCAGTTTGGTCAAGTAGGCATTGTGTGCATCATGACCGATGAAGGAAGATCTATAACTGGCTATGACTTGAATGGGGGTCTTACTCCAAGTTCATGTTATGGTGGGTAACTCCATGGAGTTGTCCAGTATAAGTAGACGGGAGGTGCATTTATCTCTAATATAGATAGAAACACCACCTCCTTTGGTTCTTACATGTTCATTCTGCAGTCTGAAAGTGTGGAAGGCATTGTAGCCTTGCAAGGCCAGAGTACTCCCTGAGGCCTTGAACCAGGTTTATGTGACTGCACAGACATCTACATCTTCCAGTGATAGAAGTGCTTCCAGGGTGTGCAGTTTTTGGTTTAAGCTCTTAGCGTTTAGCAGCATGACCCTTATTTTGTTATGATTGGCAAATTTTATGTTGGTAAGTTTGTTTTCAAGACCTTGCCTAAAAAAGGCACTGTGGGGAGGCAAAAGCCTTTGCCAGCAGCCGAAAGCCTAGAGGTAACAGGTGCAAACCATTTCTGTCAAATCAGCGAGGTTTGTCAGCCATGGCTTCCCAGGCTGGCAAGAACTGGATCCCCTTTGAATGACACCAAAAACTAAGCCAATTACTGAAATCAATCATTTTTTGTTTATACTGTGGCATCATTCCAGGTGAGGGTAGTATGCTGCTCAAGGCTAGGGACATACCTGCCTAGGACATGTACTCAGAGAGTTCAATCATGTGATCTAAAAGAGTAGGGAGGAGTCATAATGTGTTATTTTTGTCGAAAAAGACACTTTCACTTATTGTGAAAAACAGCTCTTGAACACACATCTGGAAGTTTCAGGCGGCAAACAAGATTTGAAGTAACGTAGTGCAGAATAGGGAATTATGGGTAGGGAAGGAGTCAGAGCCTCGAGTCCACAGCTCTATAAGAAGGCACCGAGGTCAGATCTAATTGGATCTGACAATCAAAACATTGAATCGGACAAAAAAGATAACATCAGATCAAGGTGGTTGTAGAACTACTTGATATGAAGGGATATTTTAGAGCCACACAGTTAAGGCTCATACATATAAAACACAAGCAGAAAGCTATAATTCAAAGTGGAAAGAGACAATGATGAACCAGGGATAAATTCAGGAAATAAGGAGAGAGTGGGATTTTCGATGCAGATCCTTAAGGAGAATAACAACATCCATACAGAATATTGTATTCATAATATAGTAGAAAGTATTCTAAAAACTAAGCCAACATGAGAATGGAGAAATGAGATTCCGCTGAGAGTGATAACTGCAATTAAGGGTACAGAGAATAGGCAAGAGGGGGCTGGAATTTACTGTAGAAAACCAGCAAAGTAACCAAGGCACTGGGTGCAAATAACTAGAGAGGGAAAGGTAATGGAATGGGAAGAGGCCAAGAAGAAATCTGGACTGCAGGCTAGAGACTACTTTCCATAGCAGGGATGGATATCAGAGTATAGGCAAACAGAAAGGGATAGAGCAATCGTAAGTGAAAGGTCTGCCGTGGTAGTTTTTATCTATTTTTTTATAGTTGAATCTAGAACAGAAGCTGCTGTTAAAAAGGGGATATCTGTAGGGCATATAACATATTGCACAATTTTTTCTCTTGTTTGATATATATTAGGATTGTTCTTAATTAATATTGTATGTATAATTGTTTAATCTTCTCTCTTTTTTTCTTTCCTTCCCAAGTTTGCACAATGCACCACTTGCCGCAAATGGCTTTGGCTATGCTTTCCTCGTTTGCACAACTGGACCACCCATATGTCAGACATGACCCAGACATCCAAAAATAGAAACTGGATGCATTCAATTAATAATGCTGGGCATTGCTCAAACCCGGTAAGTGAGGTTGCTCTGTGCTAATACTGTCACGTTAACAATGAATACTGATATAGGGGACTGCATGCAACTAATCCTGTGGTGACCGGTAAGTCTAGGACTGGAGTGCATATGGTCCTGGGTTCTAGTACAGGGTATGCAAACTTTTCTTATACTGTTGTGACACTGCAGCTTATACAAATAAAGTGGTACATAGACAAGTGTTGTCTCAACCTTTTTGTGGCAAGAGGTGTAAGTTTAGGACTACTGTACACATGGTCCTGGGTTCAAATACTACGTATTCCATACACATTTTACTCTTGTTCCATGTCACATTATATTTACTCTCATTTATAATACCTGACATAGTTTTGCTGATATGAACATGTATATGTATTAGTGCTGAGACATTAATATTATGTCAGTCATTCACTTATTTATATGAATATTGTGCATATATCATGAGAAGTTTGACTGTAGGTATAATCTGTACGATGTTCATAAAGGTATAGTTCTGCTCTCCCAGTTGAATAACAGAGCTGCACAAGTGGCTGTATATGAAATAACCATGGAATTGCATTGCTTGAGAGTGTGCACTGTCTAGTTTTAGATACATTTGAAAAAGCTGCGCTCTGCATACCATTGTGCAAACAAACACACTTGGATTACTATGTTTGCGCAATGGTAAGTGGAGTGCAGCTTTTTCAAATGGATTAAAATGCAGTCAGTGCGCACTCTCAGTAAGCAGAATATGTGCAATTGGCAGGAAAACATGATATTTAAAGTGGAATTGGAGAGAAATGCACATTAGACATTGAGCTTGAAGTTTTGTAGACAAGGCTGGTGTTGCTGGAGAGGGTGTGCACTTCCGAGCACATAGCTAAGTTGTTCAGGAGTCCAAAGTCTTTGTTGGGCTCCTAGTTATGGATCATGGCCCTCACCTCATGTAAGGTAACTATACAGGCTCTCAGTACACGTATGAAGTCTGGACTAGTCTGGCTAGGGCTTTGTCCAGTGTGACAGGTATCCCACACACTGGAAAACAATGCTGTCATCACTATGATGATCTCCGAAGGAGGAAACAGTATACCCTTGATTGCTGGATCAGGGAATGTCAAGCAGGGAACACCCCACAGATATGTAAGTATAAATTGCATTGACTAATTGTAAATATTAAAGCTGAATATAGTCAACACTGGTATTCATAATGGCATTCTTATTTTTGTTTTTCCAGAGCTGCAGAAGAGAGGGCCTCGAATGTGAGGTCCCATGCATTGCAACTGACAAGGATGAGAGAAGCATGTGCTATGCAAGCATAATTATATAAAGTACAGTTATTGTAGCCTTAACAGTTAAAGATGGATTCGTTTTTATATCATACAGTTGTATAAAATTGAGCATGCATACTTCAACTGTAAAAGCAAGTATGCATTCATTAGTCTGTAGCATAGCTCTCAACTGCCCATATTTTTGCTGAATATTCAGATTTTTGACTCACTGTTTGGTCTGTCCCTCATAACATTTATGGTTTTCTGGCAAATTGAGACTGAAGTCACTAAATAATGAGTATCAAAATGTAACATTAACACAAAACCTATGCAACGTTCCATGTTTGTAAGAGCAATATTTAAAATATGTCCTTATTTTGGGGTCATTGTACCCCCATTATTTTATTATCTGTCCAGATATCTTGCTCTAAGAAGTTGACAGGTATGGTCTGTAGCACAAAGCAACAGTTACACATTCTCAGATAACAGAGAACATGAATCTATAAAGTGTAAAAGGAAAGTGTGCATGCATTATGCTGTAGTTCAAAAGGAAAGTACAGTATTACATTATTCACTGGTTGTCGGTTCAAATAGCATACTTCCCAAATACAAAACTTACATGTTTGCAATACTGTTTAAGGTTTTCATCATTAAATACATAATACTGTTACTTTTTCATCATTATAAGATTTTAAGTTAAGAACTGTATACCTGTGGCTTGAATGGGCTACTTTCAAGTATAATTAGTGTACATGGAACATGCAAATGTGCAACATATGCACCCATGAATGATTGGTGGATGGAATTTGATCTGTACTATAGTGTGTATGTGTTAGAAACAGGGTAATATTCAAAGTAATAAAGAAATTTCTTAGCAGTTGGTAGTGTTAAAAGTAAAAAGTAACAGAATATAGTGAATTAATTGTAAAAAGATTTGTATATTAACTGTGAAGTTAGTAATTTTCTTCTTTTTTTTCTCTCACCCCACCCCTTCTGGTCCTTTGTTTTTTAGGATTAATGTTCTTATTATTTTTTTTTATTATGTATAATTTTTATTGTTTTGTTGTCACATATTTTTCATTTGTTATTATTTATCATTGTGTTTGTAATTATATTATTTATTTTTTTATTATAATTTATAATATTTTATTTTTATTATTTTAATTTTATTTCCATTTGTTTTGGGTTATGTTTTATTTCATTATTGTATTTTATTTTTTTATTTTATTACTACAGCACAGCAGGGTAGGCCAGTTCCCAGTAATCCTCCTACACTCACTCCACCGGCTCAAGCACCAAGGCCCAGCATTTTTGAACGGCAGCCTGGTGGCAGCCCCCCCCCCCCACTGACCCTGCTCTACCTGGACCCTCAGGTAGTTCTGCATCAGAGGCTAGGCCTGTGGTCCTCTCTGGGAGCAGAGGTAGAGGGGGTGCATTTATCACCCGAGCTGATATGCCAGGTATGATGCATAGGCTTTTCATCCTGGTACCCGGCATAGGCAAAGACATTGGGCACTGCAGCCAGTGGTGCAATGATGGAACAGTGATGACAGTCCACTGGGTGAAGACTGGAGTCAGACTGTTACAGTGGCTGATGTCCATGGGGCCTCATTCTCCCCACCATCACCCCAACCATGGTGTTCACCACCTCTTTTGTCCTTCACCAACCCTGTGTCTTGTCTGGTATGTCTTGTCTGTCAGGAAATGCTTGTTCACCTTCCCAACATGCCTACCCCAGACATACCTATGTCCCTTTCCCAACATTCCTCTCTGTCCTTTAAAAAAATAAATAAATAAAAAGGGCACCTGTCCCAAAAAAAAAAAGATTGTCTCATACATAGCTCTCCATTTCACATACTTGTCTACTTGACACACTTAATTTGGTCCAATTGGCCTCACAACACATTTCTGTTGTTGTCATCCCTCTCTCTGGAAGTGACAGTCTAAATTTAACTAAGATTCTGTACATGTGATCTCTTGTTACTGTTGAAGAAATGGATAGCTATGGTTCTTTCCTACACCCTTCCTGCACATTCCTGCCTTCCTTTCACTTTGTTTTTCCCCGCTACTTGCTCCTTATTTCACCACTTTCCTGCCTACCCCATTTCTTTTCTTTAAAGAATCTGTGTGCGATGGTGCATGATGCACAAAATATGGTGAAGTAGGAGGATGGTTGTAGGCTCCTAGGTAGTCATTGTGCTATGGCTTGTCCCCTAGCAATGCAAGGCATACTGAGCATGCCTATGTCTGTCTACAACCACACCAGCTGCTGGTTCCTCCTCTGATGCATCATCAGCCTGTGGCAGTGGTGACCCTGGCATTGTCAGGATGATGTGTTCCCCTTCCACTTGTTGATCCTGCTGCAAGATTAACTTGGGAAGCATAACACATACTATGAGCATTGTGGGACAGATCAGTGGACTGTAATGGAGGCCTTGGCCAGATGTATGTAGGCACTGTGCTCTATGACATTACAGATTGAACCATATGTCTCATGAATGTGTTTTTCTGTGTGTGTATGTGTGTGTGTGTGTGTGTGTGTGTGTGTGTGTGTGTGTGTGTGTGTGTGTGTGTGTGTGTGTGTGTGTGTGTGTGTGTGTGTGTGTGTGTGTGTGTGTGTGTGTGTGTGTATATCTGATGGGTTTCTTCAGCCATGACTCCAGTGCATAGCATGCATCCACCCCTAAATGAACCTGTAAGATAGCCCATTCCCCCATGGTACACATCTGGTGCAGTTGGGAGATATGGCACATATGGGAGTCATGTTAACTGCCAAGGTTGCCAGCACACACATTCCAGGTGATTCCCATGCTATTACACATGACTTGGCAGTTGCTCAGGTGGTAGACCTTACAGTTAATGTAGACCCTACCCTCTTCCCCAGGTGTTGTTTCATGTGTACATGACTGCAATGTATAGCACACATTACTTCAGGGTAGTGCAATGCATGGTACAATTGTAGCATTCTTGTGACCCTCTCCTCAGAACTAATGTAAAATATATGTGCTCTTTGTCATGTTGTAGCATAGCATGCAAGAATATTTGGAAGATCCTGGATGCTGATGCCTATGACACACCAAGCATGTCCCCTGGCAATCTGTGAAAGGTACATGTGGCTAAGATTCTAAGTTCAACACATACCTTATTTTACACTGGGATGGGTTCCCTGCATTTGGCTCTTGCTTTGAGTCAAGGCTTCCAGAGGTCGCACAGTTCCTGTACTTTGTCCTTGGCCTGCAAAGTCTTCACCTTCTCTGTCTATGGCTATTGGCAGCAGCAGTATTGGCTTCAACCTGTAGCACAGGCAAATGTATTACAAAAGAGTCAGCTACTAACAATCTGTCTGTGGTTACTTTGTGTCTGTAATCCACTATTTTCTCAATCCACATAAAAAAAACAGCATGGAGTCTACATGGATGCATTTTATCTTGTTGACTAGCTCCACAAGATTGGTTGAGTTGCATGCAATTCAGCTGCTTATGCTGTAATTAGCATCTCTGAAGCATAGACTGGGACAGATGCTATCCATTACTAATGTGCCCCTTTATAAAAAGGCAAAAGTGTAGCTGATGTGGATGAGAGTTATTGCATTGTTTAACTCCGTGAAACATTTATTTTGAACCGTATATCTCTACAGAGGAGTATTGTACTCCAGCAGGTTTATATCTATTTTGTTACCTACTTAATGCATATGCTGAAATGTAGTTAAGGATAATGTGAGGTAAATCTGTATGCATTTTTCAAAACTGTAATCAACGTATGACTTCATTTTTCAAGCCATTTCATAGGTACAGAGGATGTAGAGTAGGCTGAAAATATAATGATGTGTGATAACTATGTACACGTTTCATGGAAAGGTCCTTTGATAGCACTTTTAGCATTCCACAGTTGTTTGGTTAGCAAAACTGGTCCTTAGCCTGTTTTTTTTTTTTTTTTTTTTTGGGTGGGGGAGATGAGTTCGTGCTATGGCAAAAACTAGAATGGACTGTTATTTCGGATGGGTGAGCATTGCTGAGTATCTGTTATGGCACAAACAAGGACATGTTTCTCTTGTTACCTTCCTTGTTTTGTATACTCCTTCATTAGTTTTTGATCCCCGAATCTTTAAAATTTATCAAGTAGGGAATACTGACAGCCTTCCTTTACTGCTTTATCTGTAAACAGTTTATTTGTACTTATGTGATCCTAATATGTGTTATCATTTTTTTGTCTTCCAGGACACAAAATGTCTATTTGACATAGGTCCCAATTTACCGAGGCTGAGAATGACTGCATCATAGAGGGCTTACATCAACATCATGTAATAGTGCTGTCCAGAGGGTGGGCCAATATGGTTCAGCATACAGCCCTGGGGATGAATTAATCTGCAACATAAATGATATAGGGTGACATAGTCACACCTATGAGCAGGTACATTATAGAGCCTCTGATATGATAACAGTTACAAGCAGGCATGCAGCTCCAGTGGCACGTGATCGCGAGATCACTGGTGGTGGGCCTGCTGCAGAACCCCCTCTCACTGCCACAGAGGCATTCCTGGTAAACATTGCCACACAGGACAGCTCCCAGTAGTCAGTGATCCAGTACGTTCTGGACTTGGGAGCTATTCCTGTGTCTCAAGAGGAGCGTCCATGTATGCTTATACTGTGCTATTCTGAAATAGTGTCAATAATTGGTATGTGTGTGTCACTTTTTTTGGGTGGAGGGATTTAAGATAGCTGCAGTTTTAAGCTTATTTTGAAGTTGGCAGCCACATTCTTGTTAAAATTTTAGTTATTGCAGCTATAGATGAGTAATGGCATTACCTCCTGTTATACTGTTAAATGTGGGGCTGTTTCCATTACCTCTTCCTTTATTTATTTCAGGACTGTCAGAAATTCTGACATAGGGCTCCTGCAGATGGTAAGCATAATACATTTATGTCAGTACTGTAGATAAATTCCAAGATATCTGATAATGTGTCCTCTCCGGCCTGCTGTATGTATTGCTGTACTGACTGCATACCTGTCAATTGTATAGATTTTTGCTGAAAGTCCAGATTTTTTAACTCATATTTCTGGCCCGTATTTCATATCATAGTGATTTTCTGGCAAATTCTGGACAATTAATTAAAGACTGAAGATTTAATATAATGACAAGATCTGAATTTCAGACTTCATACCCTTCAAAATGTCATGATAAAGTAAAACCTATTATTCTATCAACTTTCTAAGTTTGTAAGAGCAATATTTCAAAATTGCCCCTATTCTTGGGCCTTTTTCAACCCATTATTTATGCCTTTGTCCGGACCTCTTCTTCTAATAGGTTAAGAGTTATGATTGTCTGAAATAGTGACAGCAGTGTAAATTGTTTAGAATATATTGCAGCATAACAGTGCAGGTATTAATGTATTCCTGTGTTTCTTCCTTTTATCACAGGTGATTATGGAAGTTTGTCTATGTCCCGTGCACCAACTTATGTTAGTGTCTCATCAGACTCTGATGATGATGGTGGTCAAAGTGAGGCACAGCCGGGGGTTGCAGAGGCTGAATCTGACACTGGGGTTGACACTCAGCAACCCCCTTCATTTTCCCCATATACAGCCAGTATGCCTACACATTGCCAGTCCACTGAAGCCACAGATATTGGACAGGTGGAGAGTGAGGACATTGAGCAGGAAAGTGTAGCTACTGCTGCTTCTGAGCCAGTTGACTTTGGCTGTAGCCAAACTGTTGGTGAGGTGCCACACAGGATGCTCAATAGGGGTGCTTGGAGGAGACCTTTTGTCCCTTCTCCACCTGGTGCAGGTGTCTCTTCATGTGCAATGCAACGTTTGTTTAGGGCCATCACTGAGGAACAGGCACATTCAGAAAGTTGCTCCAGACAAATGCACAGGGTTGTAGATGTGGCATAGTCTGACATCCGTGACTGCCTCCACCGTGTTGTTGATTCCATGGATCAGATGAATAACACATTGGAGTGAAATGTGTCTGTGTTGGAGCATGGCATATCTGTTATGCAATGCACATTCTCTGTGATGGAACATCTGCTGAGAGGGGAATGTCAGCCTCATGGGCATAAGTCAGCAACTACATCTGCTGTGAGCAAACATGGCAGTGTGCAATCACACTCTTGTAGTGGCAGTACTTCCACTGCTCCATCAGAGAGTTTGCTGTCCATGCCCAGATGTGGCAGGTCATGGGATCGTGGTCCTGGGTGTTCCCATGAAGGAAGCATGTCCAGCAGACATCACTCACCTGCAGGTAGTAGCCCTGCATCAGACCTTGGGCATGGAGGTGCCATTGCAACTCCTGGCAGAGCCAGTTCTCATGGTCGGGGGTGACAATGATGAACTGTCAACTCTACCATGCATGTCTCACATCTGTCCAACATACAGACAAGTAGAGCTACCACTGAGCTTGGCTGTGTGCATCCAGACACTCACACACCAGTGTTACATTGAGGGCACCTACAGGCACACACACACAACATTTTCATGGTCCATTTTGCCTGCTTCACTTCCTTACTCACACACACTCACACACCTTTTGTGTCAACCTAGGCCTCCTGCACCCCCACACAACACCCTGTGTGGGTGATGGTAACTGTACTATATCCCTGTTTTGTATCTTTTGGATTCAGAGATATTAAAGCTATGTGTCTGAAGCACAAGGTGACTATTTATATAAATGATGATTACATCTGCATGTGTGGTGTTGAACTGATGATTGCACCTGTCAGTTATATTGTACTTATCCAGTTATACAGATACTACCATCATCATTTCACTACTTTACAGTGGATGCTCTTGTAAGGGTTGTGAAGTTAACAACTGAAATTTGTATCATACAATTTGAAATTTTCCCTGTAATTATTTTTATTACAGAGGTATGGTGCACATCAGAAGTCACAACATCAGATTCAGATATCAGGATTTTAAGTATGCACTGTAGTCAACTCTCATCAAAACAGTAATAAAGTATAACAGCATTTCTGCCATGTAGATCACCACAGCTTCATAGGTATATAGGATGTTATTCGGCTATTGAACTGATGGTGTTCAGAAGCCTAGCCATTAAATCACAATATAAAATTTGATGTCAGATATCATGTATGAGCAAGATTTGTCTATCAAGGACTACCCATGTTCAGGTGAGAAGCAGAGGCACTGTAGGGCAGAGATTAATAGTTTCACATCATGTCATCCAGGCTGTGATGAAACAGTGTCATGGAGGTGCTCGGCTTAACATGGCTTTGAAGCCTATTCCAGAGGAGTGCAACCTATGGGAGATATAGCTGTCTCTCTAGCATGTCATATATATGTCAGTCTACACTGATGGCCCTTGAACAGCTGACTATAGTCCCAAATTACATATGTAGGGGCAGAAGTTTCATCAAAATTAGGTCAGAGATAGCATTGTAAGGCATACATAAGTCACCTCAAAGCAGGCTATATCATACTGAGTACAGTGACAGCTACATCAGTCTTTTCATATTAGACACATGTTGACCCCCTGATTTATATTATTTATAAATCCCTGAGATCTGTCAAGTTTCTGCAAGCGTCTGCTACACTACATGGCAAAGGGAGCATTATATTCAAGAGTAGGCCTGAGGAGGGATGATTATAGGGGAATTAGAACTGAATGTGATACTGCTGCAGTGGCTTTGCTAATCTGATGAATATGCAGAAAACCTTCCTCACCACAACAGACACATGTTGCAGTCTACTTGTGTTCCCAGGTCTAGCAATACAGAATTGGTGATAAGGGTAATCAGGGTTATTTCATAAGCTGGAACATTGGTAATACCAAAGGAAATGATGATGTATTTATATGAAGGTCATTTAACAGCACAGAGTTTTCATCAGTCAGTCTTTCTAAGCCCCTTTTGAACAGCACTTACATTGTTAGGGGATACAATAACAGCACCTAAGTGTCCTTCAACCATAAACATGGCTAGCCACAGACACTCTGTTTTGGTCTGGACTTCTGTGACGTACATGGCGGACATGAATGGACACAGCAATGACACATTTGGTAACCTGTGGGTGATGGTTCTGCTGCTAGAGGTGAACTCTCTCACTTTGAATGAGTATTGTTTGTCTGTGAGCCAGTTTGCAACCTAGTGGACAACACAGCAGTTGATATTCACCTGGCTTCGCTTCTCACTGATGCATGAATGTGGGATTGTGTGGAAGGCCTTGACCAAGTCATGATAGACAAAGTCAGTGCTGTGCACACATGCTATGTCTCTGGTCATAATATTGAATACCAACAGTTTTAGCATGCACAACCTTCCCTTGAGAAAACCATACTGGAACAGACATAGTGTTTGGATGTCAACTCTATCCTTGTATCTGACATCCATGAAAATCCATTCCATTGTCTTTTATTTGAGGCTTGTGAAATGTAAGGGATATAAATATATGTGTATGTTGCTGATCCACCCTTGTGTAGGGGGAAATAGGCCACTGATTTCAAATCTGTGTGGATAAAGGCAGTACTCAGACTGTGATTGAATAGGGTACCTAGTGCAATAGTTCGCTGGTTAAGGACATTAAGAATGCATGCCGGAATGACATCTGGTCCCATGAAGGCTATGTTCTTAGTCTTGGATAGAGCAGTGATTACTTGCTGTTTGTAGAGGGAGGTTGGAAGTGATGTTGAAGACGTGTTGTAGCAAACTTGGGGGTGGGTGGGGGGATAATTTTATCCAAGCGTGTCTGCTAGCAGGTTTTCAATTTACATTGGGTCAGTATGTGCAATACCATCCACAATTAATTAAGCACACATCTGAGTTATACCGTTGATGTTGCAGATGTCGCAGAGGAAAGCCTTATGGTTAACTGGGGATGTTCATCTTCCAGTTCGGGATTTACACTTTTGTATTTGTAGACATCAGCTTTGTTCACTTAATGTATAATCAAGTAATGTCAGACATTCATCAGCATGGTTATTATTTTCATAATAATTTTTCTTTGATCCTATCAGGTATGTCTGTGTCTATACATTTGTGCAGATGTTTATACAGGGCATCAAGGTTTACCTTAATGTAGTTGTCAATGTCCTTTGTGGAAATTGGAGTTTGGAAGAAAATTATACCATCCTTTAGGATGGTGTAGCTACCTTGGAAGATGTATTTTCAGCTGACCTCTCATTTTTTAATTCTGTACCTATTGCAAATTCTAAAATAAAACTACTTTATGGTTGGAGTGAAACAGTGCATGCCCTACACGTGAGGGGTTGAAATGATCATTGCTATTTGTGAGAACTAGATCTAGAATATTACAGACACTTGTGGGGTAGTTCAGTCTTTGTTCCATGGCATATGAGTTATCAAAGTCCAGGAATTATTGTGCAAGTGAGTTTGGCCTCATAGTTTCACAATGTAGTTATAGTTGAAATCATCCATGAGTAGGTTGTTTTGTTCAATTTTAATTGTTACAAGTACTTATAAATAAGCTGTGTGCCCTTTTTTGTTCATGGAAGGGACATATAACTGGTGATAACATTAAGGGGTTTCTTAGCCACAGTAAACTGGAGTTACATTAACAACATAGAAATATGTTGTCTAACCCCTGTAGAGGTGGAATTATCTTCAATGGAGTGAGATAATCCACCTCCTGTGATTCCCACAACTTCAAATTGCAGTCTGAATGTGTGGAAGGCATTGCAGCCTTGCAAGGCTGGGTTACTTACTGTGGCCTTGAATCAGGTTTCTGTGAGTGCACAGATGTCCAACACTTCCAATGGGACAAATGCTGACAGAGAGTAAAGTTTCTGATGTTAAGTCCTACACTTAGCAGCATGACCTTTACTTTGTTGACGTTATATATTTTCATATAGTAACTTCAGTTTTTGTGACCTTGCCTAATACAGGCATTATGGTGGAAGCAAGTGCCTTAGCCAGCAAACACAAGCCTAGAGGTGCCAGGTGACATCCATATCTTGCAAAGCAGAATGGTCTATCCACAATGGAATCCCACACTGACAGGAACTGGAGCCCCTTACAAGGACACAAGACACATAACCAATTTCAGAAGATTTTTGTTTTTATCTTGTTGTCTCATCCTAGGTGAAATTATAATGCTGGTCAAACATAGAGATATACATGCCTGGGACACATATTTAGAGAGTTCAATCATGTCTCTCTCCTATAGTAGATATTTAAATTATAATGATTCTGTACTGATGTTTATTTCTTGTTTTAATTGCCTTCCCATTACTATTCTATATATATTTTTTTTTATAGTTGCCTGCATGCATTTTTTAGTTACTTGTTATTTACTTGTTATTTTGATTGATGTTTGTTAGTCAGTTTTATATTTGTGGCTTTTCCTCTGGCCCTCTGCTGAAAATGGACATGTATCCAGCCAGACTAGCCCGGTCAACAAATGTAAAATAAAATAAAATAAAATAAAAAATAAATAAAATATATTCCCTAGAGATATGTCTCAGGTTGTGCATAGCAACACCAACTATGATGGATTAAAAGTGAGACTTGGTGTGGAGAAACTTGATTGCATGTGTAATGTGACAACTAATTGTGACACACAGCTGACCCTAAATTTCTTCTTGTTTAAGCTGGAGAGTGGGGCAGGTATATAGCTCACTATACAATCAACTATAAGGACAGACTTTGCAATAGAAAACTATTGCCTTAAGCACTTCCTGTGTGAGACAGTGGTGCTCCTATGTGTTTAGTGGTTTAGTGTTAGGTGTACCATGCTTGTGTTTTGGATATCTCTGCTGTTTATGTAGGTTGCTGGGGAGTAGCTCCACCCACGATGGTACTTCATTTGTGTTGTAGTACAAGCCTGAGGCATTATCTGCACTGAGTCAATAAATACATGTCAACTAAGCTAACAGAAGAAAAAGAGGGACACTGACAGCTTGTAATGTGAGGTGTGATCCTAGTATCTGCATAGAGAATGAGAAAAGAATGGGGGTGTGTGATATGGTGCTATTTTAGAGGAACTAACATATAGGGTGTATAGTAGAAGGTTTATCCAAGGTGGGATTTATAGTTCTCTTGTGGAGAGATAAGGTGTGACATTACTGCTTGTTTAACTGAACATTGTCCAGCTGTGTTGAGCTGTTGAAAATCTGCTCTGCTAGATAGCATTGGCTGACTGTAATGAAAAATAATTATATTGTTTTTTTCTGCATCTATAGACACAAAGAGTTAAACTCTCTACATGCAAATAAGAGCAGAGATGCTAAGACAATTAAACACTGTTAAAGCTTGAAATGAGACCAGAAGCAGTTACCTTCAAATATATAGTCCTAATGTAGACTCCATCTTTATGGACACACACAGTCTACTGCAGTGAGAACTGAACCCCTACCTATCTAAATGCACAGACTACAAAACACAGTATTTAACACAAGCACCATGGCACAAGTTTGATTTATATTAGACTACAGGATAACTTATAGTAGATGACATCAGCAAGCCATCTGGAGAAGAACAGCTTGGAAGGCCTGCATAGGCACATCACCTCTTATTGTCATCTGAGGCTAGCAGCCTAACAGAAGTATACTGTTTAGAATTCTAGCTGTGTAACACCACAAGTACCCTTACTGAACATATTTGGCTGTTTGGGTTTGACAGAGCAAGCCTGTGAACAGCACCAAATGGCCCTGTCCATGAGGAAGTACACATCACTGCTGTGATGGCTTACTAGTTAACTACTGTGACTATAGTGTACAGGGTCCTGGGTTCAAGACCTGCAAGGGCTGTTTATTTTTTCTTAATATATTGGAAAATATTAGGGTTCAGCCAAACACCCTAATAATGGGTGATTTCAACTACACCACCATCAACTGGGAATACTACTCATGTACCAACTCCTTCGCTTAACGCTTTCTGGAATTCATAAATTCCAATGCCCTGGATCAACTTAAACACACCCCCACCAGGGGCAACAATATCCGAGACTTAGTCATTACCAACATGAGTGACCAGTGTTCCACACCTGAAGTCAACTTCTCGTTGGTCAGATCCGACCATAAGCTAATCACCCTAGATATCTGCATCCTGCCTCCACTCACCATTAACGAAACCATGGTAAAAAATTTCTCCAAAGCCAACTTCATGCTTCTTAAGACAGAAATGGCAAACTTCATGACACCCATGCAGATGGACAATACAGTTACGACTGCTGAATTCTACACAAATTCACTCTATAAGCACTTACACGAATGCATGGGTCGTGCTATCCCAAACAGAACCAAGATGCTATCCTCCAAAAAAAGGAAGCCAATCTGGTGGTCCCCTGCCATAAACAACTCTACAACAGAAGGAAGAAACTGTTGCAAAAGACAGTAAAATCCCATGAGTTGTGGAGCTCCCTGGTCAGCCCCAGTAAGAAAGTGAGATCCCTTATAAGATCCTCTAAAGCTAGCTACGAAAACAAAATTGACACTGATTCTAACGGCAATCACAAAGCATTCTATAGCTATGTCAAGAATCTCAATGGCAACATCCAGATCTGCTCTGAGTTATAGCACAATGGCACAAAAATTACAGAACCAACTATTATTGCCAACATCCTGGCAGATAGGTTCAGTGCTACCTTTACCCCTCTCTCACCCCCTAAAGGGCCCATATCTATACAGGAAGAATGCAGTGTCTCTGTAATCACATCTCTGCAGGTAAAGCTGCACTCTCCAAAACCAAAAATGCAGCATCCATGGGACCGGACAACATCCCAGGCTGTGTTTTACACAAACTTCAGAATGAACTGGCTCCCCACTTAAGCACCATGTTCAATCATAGTCTCATGTCAGGCTTTGTGCCCACTGAATGGTGCACAGCAACAGTTATCCCACTCCACAAAGGGGGAGCCACCAGTGATCCTGGGAACTATCGCCCTATTAGCCTGACGAGCCTGGTCTGCAAGACCATGGAACGTATCATCATGGAACTCATAAACAAAGACATTGGTAACCTCCAAACTCTGGACTCCACCCACTTTGGGTTTGTGAAAGGCAGATCATGCCTTCTGAACCTGATTGACTACTTTGAGGCAGTCACCAAAGCTGTAGATGAAGGTAAGGTGGTTCACACAGCCTATCTTGACCTCAACAAGTCTTTCAACACTATCCCCCATTCTGGAATTATAGCTAAACTCAGTAAGCTAAGTATAAATCCCTACTTCACAAGATGGGTTGCCAACTGGCTCACTGACAGAATCCACACTGTAAAAGTTGCAGACTCCAAATCTGACTTCAAACCAGTGACAAGTGGAGTGCCACAGGGTTCAGTCCTAGGACCTCTCCTGTATGGTATCTACTTCTCTGAAGTACAGGCTAACACAGAAGGTCTCTGGCTAATGAAGTTCACAGATGACTGCAAACTAGGAGCCATAGTCGAGCTCCCAAATGATGTGGACATCCTACAGAAGGGCCTCACTGAGACAGATGCTTGGTGTCAGAGGCATGGCCTCAAGCTCAATGCCAAAAAGTGCACTGTCATCCCCTTTGGTAAAACCTCTTTACCCATGAACTACCACATAAACGGCAGTCTACTTAATGCTGAATGTGTGATAAGAGATCTTGGGACCCAGGTGGACAGTTGTCTCTCCTTTGATAATCACATCATCACAGTAGTTAGGAAATCCTTCTATGTGGCACACCTCATCACAAAATGGTTCTCATCCAGGAAAAAAGAGGTCATTGTTCCCCTCTACTCGGCACTCAGACCAATTATAGGGTACAACGCCTCTTTTGGAATGTACCTCACAAGACATCTGCAGCAGCTGGAAAGGCCACAGAAGTACCTCACAGAGAGGATTACTAGCCTCAGACAGATGCCCTACACTGACCGTCTCAAAAAACTCCAGCTTTACTCTGTAGCATATCGCCTACTCCGAGAAGATTTCTGCCTAACATATAAAACTATGTTAAACCCGGAGCTGTTGAGCATGCTTCACCTAAAGAAATCCCAACCCCTCCGAGCTACATGTTCTAGAGACCTAAACCCTGTCACCACAATAAACAGGACATGCTGGAGGGATAGATTCCTGTCACAGAGACTTCCTATACTCTGGAACAAGCTACCCATCTATGTCAAGCAAAGTTCCTCATTAGCACTCTTCAAGAAAAATCTTGAAGAGTGGATGGGAAATAGGAAATACACCCCGGGGATCACTTCTGTGGCTCTGCATGTCAGGGGCACAGGAAATTAACTTTCTTGGGTGGCATAAGCCAGGGAACCTTGTTGGCTAGGCTTAATTAGGCCCTTGGGCTGGTAGCCTAGTACCTACCTATGAACCTATTATATATATACTTTGTATTGTGGTTGATATATGTGTTGAAAAATTAAGGAGATCCCAGGGTTGTACTGATTGTTGGTGTGGTTGGTGGTGGGGAAACAAATGGATGGATTGCAAATATATGTACATATAATAATATTGTGCTCTCAGTCTGCAATGTTTCCACATGTAGTTTTAGGTCAGACAAAGGAACTGAGAAATATAGAATGATAAGGACATATATCTATGTATCTATATCTATATCTATATCTAAATATCTATATATGGGTCTACTTCGCAAACCCAAAATCCCAGTTACCCGACTTTCATGTAACTGAGATGACAAAGCCGAAAAATCAGAAGACCAACCATTTGGAACACCGACTTTCAACTCCAGGTAAGTAACCACTTGGCGACCATGTTAACTTTGTACCTTACCTCTGTGGTAGCAAGATCTAGGAATTGGTATATTTAGTTAGGGGGGTGTGGAGGGGTGCAGACTCCCACATAGTGGGATGTGGAGGCTTTGGGAGAGTTTAAATTGCTTCGGTTTTATTTATTTATTTATTTTGGCCAGTCAGTTTCTTACCTGGAGTTGAAAGTCAGTGTATATATATATATATATATATATATATATATATATATATATATATATATATGTACACACACACACACACAGACATACACACACACACACACACACACATATATATATATATATATATATATATATATATATATATATATATATATATATATATATATATATATATATAGTGTAATAATGCAAGAAGCATCAGATTTGCGAGATGGGTAACTGAGTGTACATGCATGAGCATTTGCTTCTTTACCTGTTTGCGCGTAGGTAATCAGTGTGCAAATACGAGGCACATTACTAATATCTGTGACTTACTATTATGTAATATATAGCTGCTACTATGACCCACTCCTAGCTCTACTCCAGGCCAGGATTTCCCAATGACTCGGAGCAATAATTGACTGTATCTACTTTCTGTTGTTGGCAGTCTGACATAAATCTTATCTCTTTTTTCCCTGTTTCTGCAATGCTGTGCTTCGCTCAAACTAGATAAGTCTTCTTAAAAATGTTTTCTAGATGTGGCGCATCATGCAAATGTGGAATTAAAACAAGATAAAGAGGATAAATATTAAAATTAATGGACACATAATCAAAGTCTGTAAAAGGACACTACCAATTGATAGTACACATCAAAATTTCTATTTATGTCAGGATTAGAACCCTCACACCAATACAGCTTTAACAAACAGGATGTCTGCCTTAGTCCTCTTTGCCACAGAAGCAGCTTGTCAACATGGAACTGGGGTCATTCATCACACAACCAATTGCATAAGAATGTACACTGCTATCAAACCATGCACTGTATATTGTACAAGTAATTCTTTGTGTTATATTTGGACATAGAGCAGCTAGTAGCCATGCAACTTGTCATAATGATAGTGATAAATATACATCTCGCTGTCTTACATGTCTGTGTTTGTTGTTAATTCATCAGACACCTAACACCTGCAATGCAAGTAATTCTATATAATTGTCCATAAAATGTGAGAGGATATTAACTGTGGAATAAACATACATATACTCTTGTTCTTGGGGTAGCATAGCTGAGTTACTGTTATGGCAGGTACACTCCTCCTTTGGGGGGGGAGGGGAACAAAGCGCAGTTATGACACAAACAAGTTTGAAGTCAGAAACTGCAATGTGTAGCCTCACTTTCTAATGTCTCTTGAAAGATTTGCCAGTATTCTGCAGAGGTACGACTGTGTGAATGTTTAATGCCTGAGGCCTACTAATTACAAATTGCCACATATTAGTAAAATAAGTGTCTGTAGTTGCATGCTAATGTAATTTCTGTACAAATCCACCACTGTTTACTTGCTTACTGTACCAAGTTAAGAGATACAAGGATGTGTCGTAATAATCTTCAAGAATACAGTCTAGGTTCAGGACTTACCTTGCAAATGCAGCAGTTGACACAACTTTAGTTCAGGCCTAACTCTGTTTGATGCATGCGGTACGCAACCAATACATGGGGATAAGTAAAGGTTGTGTGAGTTGTCTGGCATCAATTTTAATATATGTATGTGAGTAGGAGAAAGGTATTAGGTCCCTAGGTAGCTAGTGAATGTGCTATGTGTTGTGTCTTAGCTAAAGCAAGGGCATACTGAGCACACCTACATCTGCCTACAGGGACAGCAGCTGGTGGTTCCTCCTCAGAGCCCTCCTCTGATGTGGCTGTGATGATCTAGGCATTGTTGGGGGGATGTGTGGCCCTTCTGCTTGCTGATCCTGCGGCAGCGGTTTCCGCGGGATTAGACTGTGAAGCACATCACATACTGTGAATATATGTGTGCATGTGCATGGATTATACTGCAGGGCTCAGATATATCTAGGCATTGGAACCGTGACTTCAGCAGCCCAAACACATGCTCTATGATATTTTTATATCCACCAAAGACAAAAAAAACCATGATATGCTCTATGATATTTCTAGTTTGAGCTTGTGCCTAATTATGGCGTTCTTCCATGGGTGTGTGTGTGTGTGTGTGTGTGTGTGTGTGTGTGTGTGTGTGTGTGCGTGTGTATGTGCGTGTGCACACTTCTGATGGGTGTCATCATCCATGGTTCCAAGATGTAGCCAGAATCTCCCATTAATGGCCCTGTGGGATGTCCCCCCCAGCAAATATGTGGCACCAGCTGTGATGTGTGCCAGATATGGAGGTCATGATAACTACCAGGGTTGATAGCACACACATTCAAGATAATCTCCTGGGCATTACACATGACTTGGCAGTTGATGGAGAAGTATCCCTTGTGGTTAATGTAGATTCTACCCTGCTTACATGGTGGTGCCTGGATGTGTACAGGAATACAATCTATGGCACCCAGTACTTCAGCGTAGTGCTGTACATGATAGAACTGTTGCATATTGCTGGCCCTCTGCTCAGAAGAAGGGGGGAAATATATATACTCACTGGCATGTATGAGCATAGCATCCAGGAACTGGTGGAGGATCCTGGATGTTGATGCCTGTGACACACACATTATGTCCCCAGTTGGTCTTTGAAAAGTACCTGTAGCTAATATTCTAAGGGCTACACATACCTTGGTTTGCACTGGGATGGGTTCTCTTCTGTTCACTCTGCTCTGAGTTGAGGGAGGCAGAGCTCATAGAGTTCTTGTAATGTGTCCCTGTTCACCCTGTAGCGCTGTACAATCTCCAGCTCATGTAGCACCTGGAAAGTTACCCTGGGCCTGAACACTCTTCTCCTTCTCAGTCTAGGCCTATTGTCAGGAGCACCAGCAGCATTGGCTTCAGCCTCTAGCACATACAGATATAGCAGACCTGCAGCAGCCCCTAGCATTACCTCAGTTAAAATTTCCAAGTCTCTACTCCAATGGTATTGAAGTATTGAGGGAAAATAAGAATGTAGGCTGCATGGATACTTTATACATTTGAACAGGTCCACCATGTGGGACTGGCTAATTAAGGTGCAATTCACCTGCTTATGCTGTAATTAGCATGATTGAACATAAATGCTTTGTGTTGCTCGGTGCACCATCATGTAAACAAGGTAAGCATAAGCAAAATTCATATTTTTATCTCTGTTTTCCTGATGTCGTGCAACATGGAACATAAAACATGCAGAAAAGCTTCTACATCCTATACTCAAACCCAGGACCATCGAGACATACATACACATGCTGCCTCAGGTATAGTTACATAACAAGCCCACTGAAACTAGCCTTTTATTGCTCCATTTCCTGTGGGTGCACTAAGTGCACCAATGTGCAAAAATGTTACGGAAAAAAAAAAAAGGAAGCTGATACACACCCCTGATATCATCACTCACTGTTCACTGTTGACATCCACTGGAAACAAAAACACATTGTAGGTGCCTACAAGAAGTGAACATCCCTACATGGTTACTCTTTTTATGATTTAACAAGTGTACTGAGTTTTGGCCTCATTTGCATAATGACCATGCTGACAGCCTGGAATCTACATGCTTAGTAGCCGTGTAAGCAGGGAAACTGCACGGGAGCACAATGTTGTAAACACAAGGCAGGATATTACTTTGTCTAAATTTGTTATACATACTACATAATGCTTACAGTACATTAGAATACTCTGTCTTATGTGTTTTAAACATTTTAGCAGCCTGCATTACGTCCAAGTTTATTCTTCGTTTGGGGGTAGCAGACCAAAGAATCATTTATGTCATGGCAGGTAAATGGCATTTTTCTTTGGGAGACTAATTTTCTAGCATCCACAGTGTGTACTTAGGCCATAATATGTGTGGTGTTACCTGTTAGGGTCAGTTCTGTCAGTATTTCATGACTTTTACTTGTCCTTGTTTCCATGCAGAATCCTGTACTTGAAAATTTTCCGAGTACACTGACAACAAGTACACGGAGTCTACATGGTTTCATTATAAGTTGTTGGATCACTCAGTCATGTTGATTTGCTTCATTAGCATAAATTTCAGCTACTTATGCTGAAATTTGCACTCCATGAAAGTTTCAGTATTTGCGCATGAGTGCGCGTGATTGCACACCGCTACACGGAGTTAACTGAATCTAAAACTTGCCGTGTCCATGTACACATCTTGCTGCAATGCACACATGGTAAAAATTATCTTGTAAGCTTTACTGAATTCGCCCCAAAGTCTAAAACAACTATATTTGAAGTAGTAAATATTGCAACACAGATAAAAGAACTAGATGTGGGTTCTTTAGAAAAGGGTAGGAGCAAATTGCATAGAAAAAATGGAAATTGTAGGAACAATACATGTAGAATGATGTTTTGGAGGAGGAGTGAGGTTTAAGGGAAGGCAGGATTGATGATAATTGTATTAAGGAACGTATATGATGTATAATGCTTGTAATGCTGAGCATATTAACAAGCTTTGTTTTCTTTTATATATTAATGGATGTTTGCCTTTGTCTTAAGTGATAATTCAATAAAGATGTTAAAAAAAGAAAGTAATCGTTGCCAAGGAAAAAGTGGTGTATGGAGGGATCTTGTGGCTTAAGCCAGGATTCTGTGATAGCAATGATTTGGAGATTGTGAATAGAGATAAGAGAGTTTAGTTGGTCTATTTTACTTTGAATGCTTTGTGCATCAATAAGGAAACAGGACAAGGTGTCTGGAGCTGAATTTAAATCAATGTTGAAATGTAAGAGTAAGATTAAGAATATGGGTCTGAACTTTATGAGGAATTTGGGAAGTATTAGGGAGCGTTTAATGGTGTATGGATGCCAGCTGTAGTTGTAGAATTGTGTATGCACAGAATGGGATGAAGAGTCTATATACAGGATAGTGAAGGGTAGGAGTTTAGTGAGGTTTGTAGTATTATTGGAGGGTAGAATGAAAAAGAAGTTGTAGAGAGTATAATGACTTTAGGGTAAATGGTGCTGAAATGCATTTGTTTGAAGTGAAGAGGTTTTTACTATGGTGAGTGCTTGGATTAGATGGGCAGTAGTAGAAAGAAGCAGAACATGAGAAAAATATTTTATTTGACATTTTCAACAATAAATCTAGTGATATATGGAAATTAAGTATGTGTTTCTGTTATGGAGGAAATTGGGATATGTGTCTTTAAGTGGGAGGGGATGAGTGAGAACAGGGAGATGGGGAACAGGCTGAATAAATGAATGAGTTTGAGGGTGCCTAGGGAACTGGGGTGGGAAGAGAACAAAATGAGCAGAGAAACACTCTGAGTATGATTCAGTCAGTTTGAGCAAGCTCAGAAGACCCAGGGCTGATCAGGGTTACCTGCTCTCTTGCAGCCAAGTAAACAGGATTAACATAAAAACAGACCATAATCAGTGTGCGTCAGACTATGGGTGTTACTGATTGTCCAGCAGTTTGCACAGAAATAATGGCTATGAGTGATATCGATCAAATGTAAATGAGCTAAATACGTCACATTTTCAATGAATAAAGAAAAGTGAAGGCATTTTTAAAAACATACCTACTTAGGGCAAAAGCATAAAATATCTGAAGTCAAGAATTAAGTAAATATGAAGTACTATATGAAAAATGTAGGTTTTCTATTGCTTCATATATATTTGATATTAGGGACATATGCAACAGTGTGCACTCAGGCTTGTACAGGAGGAGCAACCATGCACCTCTATACCACTACCTCCAAACCCAGAGGAACACTTTAAGGCATTCAGAGGTAACGGTGTCCACAATGACACATTTACAAAGGGGTGACAGGTGAAGATATTTCTTACAGCTACCCCAGGAAACACAATTAACACTGGCTGCCCAGCAGCACATATGCAATGACATTGTTAGTGTGTTAGTGCTCAGAGCACTGCCACAAACAGCTGTAAATGGTCACAACTCTCCAGGGTATATGTGAGGATTTCCAGCACTACCTCAAAATGGCAGTCAGTGGGAATAATGCCATGATCACATTAATTTGTAGTATTGTGGCTCACCAAAAAGCATCCATGGCCGCCTCAATTCAATAATTATTGTGTATGACAACATAAAGTAATCTGATGTGCCTCACCAAACAACATATTTTAATATGATAAGAAATTGCAAAATATACAAAGCAATATGATGTGTTTTCATTTAAATGCAATGCAATGCATGAACTCATCAAATACTAAATGAGCACATTCAATATATGCGTAGTTATGTACACCACTTCAGCAGAATGTATTTTTCAAAGCAGTTATAAAGGTGATTATTACTTATATGATGCCTTATGACATTGAATAGGAGACAATAAGTACTCAGGCATGACTACTATAAACAATAATATGAAATTACTGTTATGAAAAAAATATTTTAAGATGAGAGAGAGTGTCAGAAGACAGTGACAACAGATCATGCATTAAATAACATAACCCACAAATATCATTGCATGCATCAATTATACTCCATGTGTTTATAAGAAAGGAAACCCTAACTTGAATGTCATGGTCCACAATTCTGGACTAGACACCATGTCTTCACCTGCTCAGCCATATGCCGTGCACAAGCCTGCCACATGGGGTCCCTTAGTACTATTGCCAGATGGTCATCAGTCCTAGTGGGGTTGGAAATGGGAGCTGCAGTGACAGCATGGATCACTTCACCACCAGACCAGTGCATGATCATGTTAGGCAGAATGCAACATGCAGTAAACATCCTGCACACGGTAGCTGGGTCATACTGAAGGACACCCCCAGACTCATCCAGGCACCTGAAATGGCCTTCCCCAGACTCATCCAGGCACCTGAAATGGCTCTTCAGAAGGCCAAAGACCCACTTAATGACAATTCATGTGTGGGACAGGGAAGTGTTGTAGGTCTCTTCTGCATCAAAACTTGGATTTTTTTCACTGGTGTCAAGAGCCATGGCTCAAGCTGATATTCAGCATCCTCTGAAAAACAAGAAAAAAAAGAGAAATAGAGACAAAAAGAAAGGGAGACAAAACAATGAAAAAGCAGTTTAGTATTCAGTAATACATTTTACCATGAATATCTACTTAAATACAATAAAAAACATGTTCAGCTCACCAACAAAATGACCACTGGGCATCCTACCATAGAGGAAGAGGCAGTAGCATGAGGTAGTGTGCCAGTTATGGGAATCGTGTGCACTGCCAGGATGCTGGGCAGAGATGTTGGGGATGCACCCTCATACATCGCATACAACCTGACAATTGATGGAATGGTAGCCCTTCTTACTGCAGTACCACTCCTCTTATGGATCAGTAGGGACCCTAATTGCAACATTGCCCCAAGTACCTCAGGGAAATGTGCCACTCCTTAAAAGGCATGTACAATTTTGGCTCGGTCCTGAGGCGACATCAGTGACACATGTAACAAGAGTACATCCAGGAACTACTGCAGTATCCATGAGGCAGAAGCCTGTGAAATCTCCAATGCGTCCCCAGTCTGTCTTGTGAAAGTCCCTGTGGGAAGTATAGACAGGGCTATACATACCTTGGTGTCCACGGTGATAGCAACTCCACACATTCCTCCATTCCCTTTATGGGGATCATAAATACTACTAAGACTCTTATAATGTCCCTGTCCACTCTGAACCTGTGAAGTACCTCCTGTGTATTAAAGTTATAATAACTGCACTACTGTGCACAATCAGTTTTGGTGTGGCCAAAACAAGTAACTCACACCTACAAATAGCAAGGCTAACAGCAAGTGACAGCATTTTCGCAAACTGCAAAGTAGATAGAAATGGTGAGACTCAGCTTTATATAACATATCCGAAGATGGCTCAGAAAAGCGGGAAATTCCACTATAAAATCACAAACAGGTGATACAATGTTACATTAGCATATGCTGAGTTACATCATATCTTGTTTACATATCATTATAATGTAATTTGCTTAAGCTTATTCATGACCAACAAGCATTTCTGTACGTGACCTCTATGAATCTCGGCTGAGCTGCACTTATTCATAGATAATGCAAATAGTTATGACTCGCCCGCATAATGATTATGAATGCCACCCTAAATTATGACTTAGCTTTCAGAAACAATAATTATAATAAAAATATCCAGCAGTGTGCTGTAATAATATGGAAAGAGTAACAGCAAGGACACTTAAGCAATTCCCTCGGTCATACAAAATATAAAAATATATTTTTAGACTTTCAACATTTTAGGTAGGTTGCTGCAAAATAATTGAAAAGTAAGCCTTTATTGCCATGCATATTCATGTATGCATGACAAACTTACATACCTGCAGTCCAGTGTTTGATTTGCTTAGCAGGCATTGCTGCACTGTTCTTAACATTTAGCAACAGTACTTGATCAAGTATGTACAAGTTCATAGACTTGTTTGAAACAGGTTTCTTATTTAGTGTGTCTGTATTAGCACCATATCTTGTCTGAAATCATTAGGTTTGTCATCTGCTGGAACATGAATACTAACTGTGATTCTTTTTAACATTCACAGTTCTTTTTTAAAAACATGTTCGTATTTTATGGGTCAACAATTCAGAAAGAGAAACGTGGAGGAGCAAATTGGTAGGCATTTAAGGGCATCGGCAGATTATATTCCTGCAGTGCTCTTTTAGGGAAATGTTAAATTGCTGGACAAGGAATAGAAAACATGGAGGAGAAAGCTGATACTGCAGAGCAATGATGCAGACTTTGGCAAAATGTGAAAGGCTGCCATCCCAGCAGTGAATAAAGAGATGCATGCAGAATTAAACAGCTAGCTTAGTGGACATGGAAAGGTGGCTACTTTAGGAGGTAAGAAAGAAAGAGAGAGCATGGAGAGGAAAGAGAGATGACTGGAAACTCTGGCGATGAAATGTCTATATTGTGGTACTCTGGCTTAAAACGGACTACAGGAGGTTTAAGGGTAGAAGTTAGAAGAGCTGCCCTTATACTAGCTAGGGTAAAAGGCACAACCAGCATGTTACAGATGTTACAATCTAACAAGTACTTCTTGACATGTTTTACTAATGCTAGAAGTCATACAAAATTTGGAAGGTTTGTCATTCTGTATGTTTGACTGCAACAGTGACAAGATATCTTTGCAATTTCAATGAAAGATGCACATTTCTAAACAAATAGTTTCTAAGACACAACTTAGATCAAGTGATTTTGGACCCTGAGGCATTCCAATATCACATATTTCATTCTGGAGTACTTTTCAGATCCTGATGCATTAAACTGTCTTTGGTGGATCTGTGCATAAATCACTCTTAAAAAAACTTAAACCTTAAAAATGTTAGATAGGAATAGAAAAATGAGAGGAAAAGTGGTAATTTTGTCTTGAACCCGGAGATGTCAGTTATTACTTTTGTTTGAAAAAAATACTCTGTGTGTGTCTTTTGGCTTTTCCCGGTTAGGGGTCGCCACAGCGAAACTCCGGTCCACAAACGATTGGCAGTTGATTTTTACGTGCTGAGTTGCCAGCTCTAACGCACAACCTTCAACGAAGATACACCCATTCACGCATGTCTCCACGCAGAAGACGTTCTAGCTGAGAGTCGAACCGGACAGCGTCTTAGTGTGAGGCGACAGCGCTACCAAAAATACTCTACAGTCATTAAATTATTATAATGTGGATAGATTTCTTTGTATTTTGTGCTAGCATTCTGGGATATGAAGACTGGATTGCAAAATTTTCCTATACCAATTAGGTAAAAATTAACCATAATACTTAACCAATAACATGCATAATTACTTGCATATGGGAACACTGAATGTTTATATATAGGATTCATACACCTTGCCAATACCCAGCTTCAGACTTTACCTCCTTTCTTAAGGAGGGAAGGGCCAGCTAGTCTTGTGACAAATCTGAGTACACTCATCCATCAGTCTGAAAGCAAGAAATTAAAAGAAAACTTGTATTTATTTGTTTGCTTGTCTGTTTGCTTCTTTTTGTTGATCAGATGGGCCCCATTCTGCCTGGGGTCCTTTTTCTAGCTAGACTTGAAACAAATCTCCAAGAAGAATTATACAAAACATAGAAAAATAAAATACATTACAGTTCAGCTGTGTACAGCAGTGCTCATGAAGCAACTTTAGGTAAAAAAATAAATCAGCATGTTGGTTAGTAATAGAATAGGTCAATAGTTGCAGAGGAAAATAGTGTGAATAACATTCAAGAATATAAATGTACAGTTGTTTCACAGCAGCAAGATATAAAACAGTGCTGCAAAAATAAATAGTTAGACATGTAAATCACGTTTCATTTTATTATAGACAGTAGAAGTCAAAAAGTGTATTTAATACCTCTAACCAAGAGAAGCACACTCACAATTAATTGTGGGTGACCTCTGATGTACCAAAGTATATTATAGAAACTATAATACAATACCAGGGTGCAAAGGGGAATCTATAAATACAGAAATAGATAACTGGATGTAACTTAACTATTACATATATGATAAATGAACAAAGATGCCCACACGTGATATCACCCGAGCAGGAAACTGGAATGACACAATAATTATTTACATTACCTAAAATAGTATCATAGTAGCATACAGAGTTCAAGGCAGAATCAGTCACAGACCCATATATGCCTAGCCAACACCCACCCTCAAGTGGCACCTCCTGCCTTCATAAGGGTAAAACAGACTTAGATGGAAGTGGAGGAGAATTTATGGCTATCATATCAATTGCCAAGATTCCTTCCTAAAGGCGGCAAGTGTGACTCTTTAAGATGTTTATTTCAGAGATGTGGTACGCTTTGGGGGATGAATCTATCATGCTAATGGGTTCTAGTTATTTGTTGATGGAGATCGGGAGCCTTTGTGTAGGTATTGTGGAGCTGTTCATTTTGTGCAGGTAAAGGAGATGAGAGAGTAGGATCCTTTGAGCACAAAAAGCCAAACATAAGTTAGCATGTAGTAGTCTATAAGTGACAGAGTATAAGGAAAGAGTTTCAATTCTTCCTTGATAAATTTAAGGTCTTAGGAACTTCAGGGATCTTTCTAGCTATATGACATGTTTGGATATATACATGCGAAAAGAGCAATGTATTCTACAACTGGTTTAAAGACAGCTATGTATAGAGGAATAATAACTTGTTTAGATCAAGCTTATTTTATTTATTTGTTTATTTATCTCCATTTCATGTCCACTGAGTGGTGCACAGCTACAGTTATCCCACTCCACTAGGGGGATCCACCTTGGATCCCGGGAACTACTACCCCATCAGTCTGACGAGCCTGATTTGCAAAGCCATGGAACGTATTATCATGGAACTTATAAACAAAGACATTGGCAACCTTAAAACACTGGACCCCACCCAGTTTGGGTTCGTGAAGGGCCGATCTTGTCTCCTGAACCTGACTGACTTCTTCAAATCAGTCTCCAGAGCCGTGGACGAGGGTAAGGCAATCCACACAGCCTATATGGACCTCGCCAAGGCCTTTAACACCATCTCTCACTCTGGAATCATAGATAAACTTACTAAACTGGGCATTAATCCCTACGTCACTCAATGGGTTGCCAACTGGCTTACTGACAGAACCCACACTGTAAAAGTAGCTGACTCCAACTCCAGCTCCAGACAAGTGACAAGTGGAGTACCTCAGAGTTCAGTCCTGGGACCTCTCTTGTTTGGCATCTACTTCTCTGAAGTACAGGCCAACACTAAGGAACTCTGGCTAACAAAGTTCGCAGATGACTGCAAACTGGGAGCCATTATTGAATCCCCAAATGATGTTGATACTCTACAAAAGGGCCTTACAGAAACAGATGCTTGGTGCTAGAGCCATGGGCTCAAGCTCAATGCCAAGAAATGTACAGTTATCCCCTTTGGGAAAAAACATGTACCCATGAATTACCACATGGGTGGCAGTACACTAAACCAAAAGTGTGATAAGAGACTTAGGGACACAGGTGGACAGTGGTCTCACCTTCAATAACCACATCACCACAACAGTCAGGAAATCCTTCTATGTGGCACACCTCATCACTAAGGGCTTTTCATCCAGACAAAAGGAGGTCATTGTCCCACTGTACACATCCCTCATTAGATCCATTATAAAATACAATGCCCCATTTGGTATGTACCTCTCAAGACATCTGCAACAACTGGAAAGGCCGCATAAATACCTCATTAAAAGAATCACAGACCTAAAGCAGATGCCCTATGCTGACAGCCTTAAAAAACTCCTGCTATACTCTGTCGCATATCGTCTACTCCGAGGCGATCTCTGCTTAACATACAAGGCCATGTCAAACCCAGAGCTGTTGGACATGCTACACTTAAAGAAATCCCAATCCCTCAGAGCCACATGCTCCAGGGATCTAAACCTTGTCATCACAATAAACAAAACATGCTGGAGGGATAAGTTCCTGACCCAGAGACTCCCCAGACTTTGGAATAGACTGCCCATACATGTCAAGCAGAGCACCTCTTTGGCCCTCTTCAAAAGGAACCTTGATGACTGGAAGGGAGAAAGGAAATTCACCCCAGGGATCACGTCAGTCGCCCTGCTAGACAGGGGTCCAGGGGAGTAAATAGTGTGGGAAGAAATAGCCAGGGAATTGTTATGGCTAGGCTTGTATAGGCCCTAGGGCCGATAGCCTAGTACCAACCTATGAACCTAGGAGAGTCCATCAGAGGTATTAGAGTATTTTCAATGGAATAGCAGTGAGAGCAATTATATTTAGTACATAGTACAAGAATCAATAGAGTAAACACAATGTTTCCAAAATAACATAATTCAGATGTATAACACAATACATAACATTAAAACACATAACAAGAAATTTGAATTTTGGCTGTCTTGGAATATTGCTGGGCCAGATAGTTTTCTTGCCACTGTTGTGACATAGTGGTTAACAGATAGGAAGCTGTCTTTGAAGGTGCCCAAGATCTCTAATGACTGAATTAGTCTGAGGAGGGTTGTTGTCTATGCAGCAGGGACCAGGAAAATTGCATAAGCCAAATATGACAGTACTATACTCTTTTACAATTAATTTGAGGCCATTGTCTTTGTAGCAGCAATTAACATGGTATTGTCCTTTATGTAGCCTCACAGTATCAAAATGTGAACAAACTACAATACCCAGTTTATAGTCATCAGCAATTTTAATTAGCCAAAGATCCAGGTTTGTAGTTTTAAGAATAAAGATAGAGATACTGAACAGGAGGGTACCCAATATAAAACACTGAGGTACACAACTAGTCACTCTTCTCCTTTCTGCTACCTTAACAGTGTGTGTGCTCTGTCAGACAGCCAGTTTGATATCCATCTCACAACAAAAAGGTCTTTATTTCAATCTTTGGACCTATTTACAATAGCTGAATCCAGGACAGTGTCAAAGGCTTTGGCTAACTCTAGATATACTGTGTGGACTGCATAATCACCACCAGCTTCTGTGACCTTTCAAAGCAGTTAGGTTTTAGTAGGAATAACCTACCTTTGGCATACTTAAACTGATATATGTATGGGGCAAAAATGATTTTAATGCCAGTATTTAAGATGTCAGGTGTGATGCATTTTGTGGGTTTACATATTAGGCTTGCTTGGCTGAGGGGACTATTACTGGGTTCTGAGGTGAGGCCACCTTTCTGTAGGGAGCATCACAAGGAGTATTTTCAAGTTTTAAGAACATAGCCTATAAAGAGTTGAATAGCTTTCAGACATGTTCTGTTTGCATTGTTTATTATGGAGTCAGGTAGATTGCTGGAGCCCATGGATATGGTATTTTTGGCCTTGTAGGGGGCAGTTAAAACTTGCTGCATAGTAATCATCAGAAGGGCAGGGATGCAGGGATCTATGGAACTTCCTTAAGTGTAACTGATGTGAAGTTAATATTAAATTCGGGTAACCATTTGAAATGTTGGGACCAACTAGAGTGAGTCCTGAAACATAGAAACTGAATAGCTAAAAAAATGGACTTGCGCATATAAAATCTGAGATGGCCATTTCTTAGGATATTCCCATTAGTCCATGGTATGGCAATCTCAGATTTAGTAAATATATGTTTGGTGGGGGAAGGAGGCTTGCCCCCACCCCCTGTGGATGCAGGGGGTTCTTTCTCTCCTGCAAAAACGAAGTTTAAAGGAGAAGAACAATGTTTGCAATTCGCTCTTCTCCTGCAGTTTCATTCTTGTTTTTTTTTTTGGGGGGGGGTGCATGTTGGCACTGTGTATTTGGAGTGCAAACATTTCATTAGGGAGTTCTAAATTCTTCTGTGAATATATTAGCTATATTCCTAGGGTCACAGTAGGTTATGCCATTATGAATTAGTTCAGAGTATTGTTGAGTGTTGCTACCTAGATATCTAATGCACCTAAAGAAGGATTTCAGTTCATGTCTAATGTTGTCCTTTCTGATTGTATTTTTCTGTTCGATTCTTTTGATAGACTCCTTTATATAGGTAGATTGATTGTGAGGTCAAAATTTTGTATTATTTTCTTTAATTGTACAGTTTGTTAATATGAGTAAACCACCAAAGTGATTTATTTTTAAATTTCTCATTATATTTGGTCCTGGGGCGGCCACGGTGATGCAGCGGTTAGCGTTGCCACCTCACAGCAAGAGGTTCTCCGGTTCGATTCTCGGCTGGGGTGCCTTCTGTGCGGAGTCTGCATGTCCTCCCTGTGGTTGCGTGGGTTTCCTCCGGGTGCTCCGGTTTCCTCCCAGATGCCAAAGACATGCAGTAGGTGGATTGGACACTCTTTAAATTGGCCCTAGGTGTGAGTGTATGTGTGTGTGCCTTCTGTGGAAGGTTGGGTGCCGGGCTGGCAACTCGACACTGTAAAACTCCACTGCCAATCGTGAGCGGACAGATGATCCACTGTGGCGACCCCTAACCGGGAAAAAGCCGAAAGAAGAAGAAGAAGATTATATTTGGTCCTGCTGGGGACTTCTTGGTCTGTGCTGTTTAATAGATAGGAATAACATCTTGAACTACAGGTAGTTGCTGAGGCTGCATGGCAATTAGAAACATTACAATGGAATTTTGAGAGCTATTTATAATACTTTACTAAGTTTTAAAGTCCTTAAATCCCTAAAGGGTGCACTGAGGTTGTATTTTTGTTTGAAGTCTTGATATAAAGGATCACCGCATTTGACCTGGGGAGAAAAGCTCCACAAATAAAATATCAAATGCATATGCGTAAGTGAAAGTTGACATCATTTTACAATATACTGTAAATACATATATTAATACCAATATTAATGCACATAATGGCATATATAATAATACACCTATACCATCATTAAAACAAGATAAATAAAATATCATGTAGCATTGAAATGTGTTGACATGTTATAAATACAAGAGTTTATTTCATTCATAAAGCAAATGTCGGAGTGGAAAATTTCAAACAATGGATAAGCAGGATATGAGGAACAGAGGGGAGAGTGAGAATAAATATTTGTTAGAAGCAATAAGTGAGATAGACATGGTAGGCAGGAGAAAAAATGAGTAAAAGCAAGATTAAAGGTAATGGAAATAAGAGTAAAAGAAATAAAAACAAGGGAAAGGAGAGATATGATGTATAAAGTTATAAGAGGAAAAGGAGCTAAAGTTTTAACCATAAGAGCAGCAATGCAAAGCCAGGGATCAGAGAGTAGTTGCAGTGTAAATAAATGAATGTTATGCATTACCCTGATTGGTGCAGGGATCGTATTCCAGACTTTTGCTACAATGTGTGAGTACAGACTTTGACTGGAGTTTTTATAAGGCTTAAAGATGTCAAGCGAATGTTTGTCCTAAGATCGAAGGTGACAACTTGGGAGATAGTGGTGGAGAAATATACTTATAGCTCAGCAGGAAGTGGAATTACATACAATTTTGTGTGTTAAGAGATGTTGGGTATAATTTAGTTGGTGGGATAATTCTAGGACCCCTAATTGGTAGGTTGACTATTTCAGGAGGATGTACCTAAATTTCATGAAGTAAACAGTAATCAAGTCAAGCTTTTTTGAAAATTTAGTTTTAAAAACATAACTCAAAAACTACTAAAGAATATAAAACATTATTTTTTGTAGAATATGGACAACCAACCCCCTCCACACACACACACACACAGACAGTTCCACAGCCACACTACAGTGGAGGAAGAAAATCTACTGAAAACACACAGCTGGCTTACACAATACAACACATTGTGGTTAAATGAACCTCAACATTCATTTTTCAGCAAAAAGACCAACAACGTAAAAGGCTGGAATAAAGTGTAGTTAAGCCATTCCTTGAGTTAGCATTTATTAAGTCAAGGAATCTTTGGGCATGCCAAACATTAGTTGAGTAGGTGTTGTAGTTAATAGATGGATAACTGAAATTCCCCAACACAAAAGTGCTTTTGTTTATGGGCAATTAATCTAACAAATGTAGAATTTTTGAGGTTCTCAGGGGGCATGGGCAAGGATCTATAGCATGCTGTAAAATGATATTTATTTTATTTGTGGTGATTCATATCTCAGTAAATTCAGATTGTGGGGGGCAGGGAATCAGTCTGGAGTTAACAGGGTCTCTGACAAATATTAACACTCCACCACAGCTTCTCATAACCTGAAAGTGTGATAGAAGTGAATCCTGGGCAGGTGGGGGTGCTATCTTTGTAATGAAATCAGTTTTTCATTACGACACACATTTGGATGTGGTCAAGTTGCAGAAGTACCTTAAAATACTGTAACTTAATATTAAGACTTCAGACACTGAGTGGAGCAACATTACTATGGTCAGGAGATGAAATTTCTGCCATCTTCTTATGGGATGTCCCATTGATGGACATTATGGGGGCAGCAGAGGCTTTGGCCAGTACACAGAAGCCATGGCAGGGCATGAAAGGTGCAGGCTATCTCTTGGAAATCAAGTAAGCCTGTCAAGCTGAAATTTACTGGACCCTGCTCTAATGACACCAGTTACTTAGGCAGTTGTTAAAGCAGTTATTCTCTTCCTTGAATCTAGACATTATTCTAGATAGGGGTAGGATTCCGCTCAGGACCAAAGTCTTACCTATACAACACACACACATGTGCATGTCCCTCTAGGTTAAACAGCCCAAGTCATTCACACTCACATGGGCTGCTGCATGGCTGTAGTCATATTTGCTTCATTTGAGGAACTTAACAGCCCTTTTAATGTTTCAAATCTGGGTATCTGAAAGACATTTAACTAGCACCCTGTTCTTATCAAGCCTGACGAGTGCAGAATCTGTATGCCTAAAGATGGAGTTGCCAGATACTAGGACATTATCTTTGTCCATGAAGACATAGTCAGAGTGGAAGATTTACAGTTTGCATCCTTGTGACTCCTTGAACTATGTGACCTTATGATGTGTATAGTGTGAGGTAGGTAGTGATATGTTATTCGATTGTATGTGAGACTTTCGTCTTCTGATTCTAGAAGGCTTATTGAGTGATTGTTTCACAAATAAGGTCATAGGGAGGTGTAGGTGGAGAGGTGTGAAGCTCATCAACAATTTGATTTTGAGGGAAAATAATTGAGGAATGGTCCTGTGGACTGGAGCAATTAGTATAGCTGTAAACATGGGGGCGTCTGTCTGTTTATAAGCTGAAGAGCAGGTGATCCTACTGCAGTTACACCTTCAGGAATGAAAGGACACTGTTCTAAAAGAGGGTGTTATTTTCATTCTGAGAAAGTTTATTTCAAATTCCAGCAGTGTGACACTGAAAACTCTGTCACCTGACACATGCTTTGTTGGGGAGAAGTCTAGTAGTGTCATTCCTGAAGCTTGGAGGTTTCTGGGTCAGTAGCACTGGTTGATAATATTGGCAAGATGGAGGCACTGTTTTGACATAAGAGCCTGAAACTAGCATTTGGCTGAAAAAAACACATTTGCGAAGCAAAGTTGTATTTTACAGTGCTAAGAGGACTTCACAATTACTTGTGAATTACTTAGGTTCGTAGGTAGGTACTAGGCTATTGGCCCTAGGGCCTATATAAGCCTAGCCAAAAAATGTACCCTGGCTTTTGCCACCCAAGAAAATTATTTTCCTGTGGCCCTGTTGGGCAGAGCCACAGAAGTGATCCCTGGGGTGAATTTCCTATTTCCCATCCAATCATCAAGATTTTTCTTGAAGAATGCTAATGAGGAGCTCTGTTTGACATAGACAGGTAGTCTGTTCCAGAGTATGGGAAGTCTCTAGGACAGGAATCTATCCCTCCAGCATGTTCTGTTTATTGTGGAGACAAAGTTTAGGTCCCTAGACCATGCAGCTCGGAGGGATTGGGATTTCTTTAAATGGAGCATGTCCAGCAGCTCTAGGTTTGATATAGCTTTGTATGTTAGGCAGAGATCGCCCCCTGAGTAGGCGATATGCGATGGAGTAAAGCTGTAGTTTTTTGAGACAGTCTGCGTAGGGCATCTGTTTGAGGCCAGTAATCCTCTTTGTGAGGTATTTCTGTGGTCTTTCCAGTTGTTGTAGATGTCTTGTGAGGTACATACCAAAAGGGGCGTTGTACTCTATAATGGGCCTAATGAGTGATGAGTAGAGGGGAACAAGGACCTCTTTTTTTCTGGATGAGAATCCTTTTGTGATGAGATGAGCCACGTAGAAGGATTTCCTGACCACTGTGACGATGTGATTATCAAAGGAGAGACTACTGTCCACCTGTGTCCCAAGGTCTCATCACATTTTTGGCATTAAGTAGACTACCAGCTATGTGGTAGTTCATGGGAACAGAGTTTTTACCAAAGGGGATGACAATACACTTTTTGGCATTGAGCTTCAGGCCATGGCTTTGACACCAGGTATCTGTCTCAGTGAGGCCCTTTTGTAGTTTGTCCACATCGTTAGGAGTTTCGATTATGGCTCCTAGTTTGCAGTCATCTGTAAACTTTGTTAGCCAAAGACCTTCTGTGTTAGCCTGCACTTCAGAGAAGTAGATACCAAACAGGAGAGGACCCAGGACTGAACCCTGTGGTACTCCACTTGTCACTGGTCTGAAGTCGGATTTGGAATCCACTACTTTCACAGTGTGGGTTCTGTCCGTGAGCCAGTTGGCAACCCATCTTGTGACATAGGGATTTATAGTTAGTTTAGTGAGCTTATCTATAATTCCAGAGTGGGGGATGGTGTTGAAAGCCTTGGTGAGATCTAGATAAGCTGTGTGAACCATTTTACCCTCATCTATGGCTTTGGTGACTGCTTCAAAGAAGTCAGTCAGGTTTAGGAGACATGATCTGCCTTTTATAAATCCAAACTGGGTAGGGTCCAGAGTTTGGAGATTACCAGTGTCTTTGTTTATGAGTTCCACGCTGATATGTTCCATGGCCTTGCAGACCAGGCTTGTCAGGCTAATGGGCCGGTAGTTCCCGGGGTCCGTCATGGCTCCCCCTTTGTGGAGTGGGATAACCGTCATGGTGCGCCATTCAGTGGGTACAAAGCCTGAGGTGAGGCTATGATTGAACATGGTACTTAGGTAGGGTGCCAGTTCATTCTGTAGTTCGTATAGAACGTAGCCTGGGATATTGTCAGGTCCCATGGATGCTGTGTTCTTGGCTTTGGAGAGTGTGTTTTTTACCTGCGCAGCCGTGATTATAGGAACTTTGCATTCTTCCGGTATAGAGATGGGCCCTCTAGGGGGTGAGAGGGGAGGGGTAAAGTTAGCACTGAACCTATCTGCTAGGATGTTGGCAATATCAGTTGGTTCTGTATATTTAGTGCCATTGTGCTGTAATTCAGATCAGATCTGAGTGTTCCCATTGAGATTCTTGACATAGCTATAGAATGCTTTGTGGTTGTCTTTAGAGTCAGTGGCAATTTTGTTTTTGTAACTAGCTTTGGAGGATTTTATGAGGGATCTCAGCTTCTTACTGAGGTTGACCAGGGAGTTCCTCCAGTCATGGGATTTTACTCTTTTTTGCAACAGTTTCTTTCCTCTGTTGTAGAGTTTGTTTATGGCAGAGGACCACCAGATTGGCTTCCTTTTTTGGAAGATAACATCTTGGTTCTATTAGGGATAGCATGATCTATGCACTTGTGTAAGTGCTTATAAAGTGCATTTGTGTAGGATTCAGCAGTCATACCTCTATTGTCTGTCTGCATGGGTGTCATGAAGTTTGCCACTTCTGTCTTAAGAAGTGTACTTGTGAATATTTCACAAACTACTACCCATATCTCCAGTACTTCTACTTTGCCTACTTTAACTCTATTCCCCCTTTTCTATTCCAGTTATATAACTGCACATGTATTTGGTTTGTTCGATCTTCTGTGTATATTTTGTCAGATTGTCTATGCTTACTCATAAATTTAAACCATTGCTAATTGTACACTGCATATTGTTTTGTTAGATTGTGATGTAACCCAGACTGAGCCAGTAATTGGTCATTGTCTGGTCAGTGTTCTCCCCCAGTAAACACATTTAAACAAACAAACAAACAAACAAACAAACAAACAAACAAACAAACAAACAAACAATAACGCATGAGCTGCATAACAACAAATTTGGCACTGGCGTAACAGATGGTGTAAAGCTTTTAGATGCTGGCTTTGATGATGTAATTTAATATTATCCATCCAAAGCTGTGGAATTAGAATAGCATTGGTCATGGTTCGTTTAGGGTATGGTTATAAAAGTCTCTTGGGGTTCAAGCAGATGAACTGTTTACTTCATAACCCAAAGGATTCATCCAGTTTTTGTGCTCAATTAAACCTGGCTAAAACAAACCTGGATGATTCATATTGTTAAGTTTGTAGCTGTTGTCAACCCACATACACCAGTTAAACTCCATTTCAGTGTTTCTACACTGCTGGTAGCGACTGCATCTGTATACCTCCAAGCCTTTTGTCGCAAACATTGAATTTGTAATACATTACACACCTCTGCTTTGATAATATGGCCATCTTTCAGTTCTTATCATATGTTCAGTGCTTAAAAAGCCCTGCTGGTTAGTGGTAACTAAGGAAGCAGAACACTACCCCAGCTTTCTGCACTGCCTTAAATTTCAAGTCTACACCTTCTAGTGCTCATTCTGCAAATGTGCATTACAAGAATGAAGGTGATATACATGAGTTATTAGGGACAGGCAGATATCTCATTCTACATGAGATATTCACTATAAACCACCACAGTTAGTCCCTTTTCATGTGGGTCCATTGCTTTGGTTTATCCCCAGTTTAGAGCCTTCAGAAAGGCAAGCCTGATTATATGATGAAGAACTAATCTTGCATGAACATTTTCTGTAAAAACAGTAACACAATTTGAAATTTCTAAGACTTCACCTAGTGTGAACTTCCTGTATCTTGTGAATGATACCACTTGTGACTTCATACTATCTTTTGTTACCACTTGTATATCAGAGACTTAGTGTAATAATTGCCAAGCTTTAGTTTTGATGCAGTTAAGGCTTAAACAGTTCAGGTTCTGTTACTGTTCGTTTACCCTTGATGAATCTTGACTGTAAACTGTCCTGCAAGTCAAAAAGTGAGGATAAATAATAAGGTACAGTTGCATCTTCTGAATCTCAGAATAGGGAAACAAAACCTTAGAACAGCCACATGTTACTCATAAAAGGTGGGAAGCGCACAAACCTTAGACTGGCTCCTTGAGGCACCCTGGTTTTAGATTTCTTGGCAGAGACTCAGAAGCCATATGTTTGGCAGTAAAAGCTCCCCATTTTATGTAAATTGACACATGAACTTAGCCTTGCTGCAAGCTAAAATATTCAAGATTGTGAGAAACATTGCCAGTGTCAGTGGCTCAACAAGTAGCCCACTCTCCTTTGAGGTTACAAGATCAAATGACTGTCAGTGCTATTACCACATAAGGTGTTGGGCTTTTTTTTCTAATGAAGTCACTGCAGTACAGCATAGGAGGGGCCACACTCCTGAGTGTGTTATCCTTCAGATGAGATGTTAAAACGGAGGTCCCTTCTGCCTGAGTTGGTGGTGGTTCAGGTGGACGTAAAAAGACACCATTATACTTATCAAAAAAGTAGGGGACTTTATTTACAGGATCTGTATTTAATCATAATAACAGTGCATTCAGAAAAAAAAACTTATTTACAGTGCTTATGCTCCCATATATGTAATAAAAGAAAGAAAACACTGTAAATACATAGTCCAAATCAGAATACATCCTACTCTTATCTTCATTATTTCTTACCTTTTCATACTCTTTAAACCATAGCCAAAACTTTACTTTTGACATGGTACTTATATCTCATCTTAATTATACAGCAGCTCCCACTTCTAGCTTTCAGTATAAATCATGTGCAAGAAAAGAAAACATATTTTCTCTATTTCTTCTCTATGTACCTTCTTATATTCTACGTATGCTATCATATTACATTTTATTTCCTCTGTCCCTTCTCCTCCTCATAACATTTCTGTTTTATTCCAACTAAATTCCAAGTATTTAGTTCTACAGTATTTAAGGAAAATATGTCTCATTATTAGGGACACCAATTTTTGGTTACAGAAAAAAATCAAATTCTGTTCATGGACCCTCAGAACCCAGTGACTTTTTCATTTTATTGGAATAACTTTTTTTTTTTTACCAGGAAGCCAAAATTTACCTTTTGCCATGGGCTAGGCATTGTCAGTATGTCTCAGTTACTGCTGAGTCTTCTGTCACTAACAAGAACACAGCAGCTTTTGGGTTTTTACATTTTTCTTTATTCTGCAAGGAAATTCCTTAGGTATAGTCTACTTAACATTTCTTCAGCCCTTCACACCTGTTGTTACCAGATGGGTTATGTCTGGGCTATCTAAGGAAAGTAAAATGGACATTACGGGCCTACATGACCAAATGAATGTGATGTACTGAGTAGCAGGACTTGTCTATGCTTCACTGCAGAAGCAGTACAAGCTACAACATATATGGGATTGGATTCTCGTTGACCTAAAAGACATTGTGCAGTAACCACATATAAAGTGAAGCTAGATGCTTTGGCATGTCAGCTCATGACTGATATCTAAACTATTAGGGTTCTGTTTAAAACAATCTCAGTCCAATAATAAAACAATTAACATCTTAGCAAAGCAAGACATAACATGAATATACAGTGGAAGAGCAAAAAAAAAAAAAACAACAACTTTAAAATATGTACAAAACAGAGGAGTTATTTGGTAAGGTGCATGCACATAATACAAACAAAAGACAGGCTTTCACAATGCACTGCTAAACAGTCAAATGTAAAACATTATATTTAGGCTTCTCAAGAAACTTGATGGCTAAACACATCTATTGTTAATTAATTACTGTTGTTGAAAAGCAACAAAATTAGCAGTTTCTTGCTGTTGACTGTCAGAGTTTGATGTTGATCACTAAGGCCTGTCCATATGTGCAGAAAAAATGTTCAACTTTGGCACTGGAAACTAGAATCCATTTATCTTTCAGTGCAATTTTGGGCAGTGTTTGGATCTGCATAGCCATTGGAAGCCAGTACACATGCAAGTCAAATGAGGGTGGTGGTGGCCAGTTCTGGACATCTCATTGAATATAGACTTACCAGTCCTTAACAAATTGGCCCAGACTACCCATTTTAAAAATGGGCACATTGGTGGCATAAGATTGAAAGTCATTGATAAGTTGATAAGTTGTGGTAGATTATATGAGCTTAAGTCTTAGATGGATAATGCCCTAACTACAGCCCAGTAGACCTGGGTTCCATTAGCTTCTCAGGTGACTGATGGAGCAGCAGGGAGGGATGGATGTGTCTGTCATGGGAGAAAGGGTGCTTGTCAATGACGCTCCCTAAGGGGAGGCAGGGTCTATAGAGATGACATAGTCAATGAGCACAGGGAGGCAGGAAAATGGAAAGTGGGTAGGGCATATAAAAAGAACTGCCTTGAGCCAAAGAACAGATGGCCAAGCCCCCAGGATGCCCTTAGGATCCATGTCTGGCCCCAGCAAATACATGAATAGTCTGGAAAGTAGAAGGATGGCAGGTAGACTTGGTGTGTTCATGGGGCACTGTGGGGGGACTAGGCCTGTATCATGAGGTCTGAAGAGCACAAAAAAAAAAAAACAGATTATGCAGACCTTTAAGAAAGGACTGGAATAGTTGCTATCCAGATGCCTGTTCAGCTTTTCTAGGCTGAACTTGACAACATACCAGAACAGTCCGATATTATCTTCTTTGACTTTAGGACTCAGCAGGTGAAAAAAAAAAAATCAGTTTTCTCCGATTAACATTTCATATATAAAAACTGCGTGAATTCTATCCTTAGACTACATGGTTTCAATGTCTGTAATCAAGTTTGCAATGAAAGTCAACTGAATTTTAAGCTCAGAATACCAGCCATTCATCAGAATCCATAGCTGGTTAACTGATATTGCATCACTCTCATCTTCAGTGAAGAAGCAGATGCTGTGCATAATACTGTACAGCTGCCTACCATTTGTTCCATCTTGCCTGCACTGGCACAGGGTACAATGCAATGAGGTGTTTCTTAAACCCATTATCTTCTAAGAATGCTACATATTGTGTTTGCATATATTTTTAATAACCCAAGCAAACTTCAGAGAATGTTATCTCAGGAAGATAGCAAATGTTGGAGGTTATATGGGAAAAAGAGAAGTAACTTGGAACATGTTTTTTGGGTGTGTAATGAGTTGTCAGATTTAAAAAAAATCCCTGCAGAGTACTTTGTCAGAAATGTTGGGGGAGCAAACAGTAGTCATTAAGGAAATTATTATTTTGAGTTGGGACACAAGACCTAAATTGCCTATTCATAATAAGGCTTTACTAAAAGTAATGATATTGGTTGCCAAAAAAGCAATTACTAGAAAATGAAAATCAAAATGTAAACCAACTGTAAATGAAGTACTGAAAATTGTTGTTGTGTCTTTCGGCTTTTCCCGGTTAGGAGTCACCACAGCGGAACTCCAGTCCGCTAATGATTGGCAGTAGATTTTTACATGCCGAGTTGCCGGCCCTAACACACAACCTTCAACAAAGGTAAGCCCATTCACACATGTCTCCACACAGAAGACGCTCTAGCTGAGAATCGAACAGGACAACGTCTTACTGTGAGGCGACAATGCTACCGCAGCACCACCACCGAAGTACTGAAAATTGTAATGGAGGTAAATGTGAGACATTAAGAATAGGGTAGGGGCAGATTACTTAGAAATAAATGCAATTTGTGGGAACAATACATGCAAAATAATGTTCAGGAGGAGGAGGTAGGTGTAAAGGACGGCAGGAATTGAGAAATTTATGTGACATTGGAGTAAATTATATTTGTTAAAAAGAAAGACAGAAAACATATATGTATAATTAAAAATGCTAATATTGTTTATTTTATTTTCTATTAATGTATATGTGCCTATGTTTTAAGTGATAATTTAGTAAACGTTTAAAAAAGTGAATGCTACATTATTTTCATTTTGAAGACATATTTCACAAGTGTCACAAATTCATTAATAGTCTTGAAATGATGAACAGATGTTTGTGGTATACAATGCTTGTAGAGTATCCATTACAATCTCTCTTCTGGCTACTGCTGCTTCTCTGCCTACCATAAAGCTTGTGAATAATGTTGTTTTTCATGGCGCATTCTGTTTATCTCCTTTCTCCATATTTTCATGGTATATCTGACTTTCTCAGTTGGATCATGATGGTATCCTTAGTGGGTGAGCCAGACAGCAGTTGCATGCAGATCTGAACAGTTTTCCTCCATCTTAGTTCATAGGTACTTTCATAGGTGACCTTGCAGGCTGTTTCAAGCCTAGCCAATTTTCTTTAGTGAGAATCAAACCCTGCACCTCTTGTCTGTGAAGTAAACATTTTAACCATTATGCCAACCCCCAGCCCTTGAGAAAGACCTTCAAATCTGAATTGTTAAACAAAACCTGCATCAGTTTTGTGGCAGACCTTTGTAAGAAACATGATTGATTGCTTTATTGACTGAAGGTTGCCAGAACGGTGAAGCAGATGACAACATACTACAGCCAGCAGGTCCATCTGATGGCGGTGAAGCGATGACAGCATACCACAGCCAGCAGGTCCATCTGATGGTAATGCAGTAGATGACAGCATATCACAGTCAGCAGGTCCATCTGATGACAGTGAAGCAGATGACAGCATACCACAGCCAGCAGGTTCATCCGATGGCAGTGAAGCAGATGACAGCATACCACAGTCAGCAGGTCCATCTGATGGCAGTGAAGCAGATGACAGCATACCACAATCAGCAGGTCCATCTAATGGCAGTGAATCAGATGACAGCATACCACAGTCAGCAGGTCCATCCGATGGCACTGAAGCAGATGACAGCATACCACAGTCAGCAGGTCCATCCAATGGCACTGAAGCAGACGACAGCATACCACAGCCAGCAGGTCCATCTGATGGCAGTGAAGCAGTTGACAGCATACCACAGCCAACAGTGGAATGTCAAGAAGATGTGGATTGCTGTCCTTCTCAACACCATGAAGGACTTGAACAGACACCATTAATCAGAAATGGTAGTGATGAGGAACTCTTTAGGAGCCCGAACCATGCAGCAGAGGGCAGTATCAACATACCCACAGAGCGAGGCACTGTCATTGAAGATCCCACTGCTATCAGCTTTGTAAGTGCCCTTAAAATTCCAGGTGTGTTGGAGTTTTTCCTCTGCTTACTATTTGCCAAGCTTGTCAGCTACACCTTCCTTTACTGGCTACCACTGTTCATTCCCAACGTAGCACATTTGGATTCAAAAGGTGCTGGAGATATATCTACGCTCTTTGATTTTGGAGGAATTTTAGGTGGGATAATTGCAGGTATAGTTTCTAACTACACGGGAGGGAGAGCGACAACCTGCTGTGTGATGCTCATTGTAGCAGCTCCCATGTTGTTCCTGTATAACAATATCGGTCAGAATGGAATTGGAACCACAATTGCTATGCTGATTGTGTGTGGAGGTCTGGTGACTGGTCCATATGCTCTCATCACTACAGCCATCTCAGCTGACTTGTTTCAGCTCCTGCTTCAGATCTGGAATACATTTTGGATCGCACCTGGTTTCTACAACAAGCTTTCTGTACTTTTTAAGGGACCAAAATGGGGACCAGGAAAGCTAAAGAATGGGTCTTCCAGAGGAAATTCCCAAGGTTTGCTGTACTTTGAAAGTAGAACCGGTATACCCAAAGAAGAAAAACAGTAATTCTTTAGATATGGGACTGATGCACAATTATCAGTACAAGCAGAGGTCATTGTCACCTTTTCATGCAAATGTCCGAGAGCAGCGAACAAGACATGGTGGTTACATTGGTGAAACTGGTGGACTTTCAAGAGAAAAAGAGCGACCTTTGGAACATTACAGTTTGCATGATGAGCGTAGCACTTCATACACACACCAATCTCATACACATCCCCACCCTCTCTCATACATACACCACACCTCACACATCTATACTACAATGCCTACCTTCCCACAACAAGCTCTACTACTATCTACCCTTTTAATATCCCTAACCTACATTACCCAACTTAGCCTCCACACTAATACATACCTACCTCTAACCACACACACCACCACCTCACACCCCCCAGATATATCCCACTCATATTCACAGATCTCTCCAGAACTTTACTCCTCCAGCCCATCCAATCTTTTCAAACTCTCCTTACTCCCTACATCACCATTTCCTCACCCCACTCTATCTACTTTCTCTAAGACAACCCTCCCCCCCAAAAAACATACTTCCCTTTATCCTCTACTTTTCTTCAATCAGCTCCTCTCTCATATCTCACTCTCTCTGTCAGGTGACATCCACCCTAACCCAGGCCCAACCCCTACCTGTACCCACCCTAACGCAAGTTCTAATCAACACAAACACAAGACTATCCACCTCATGACCCTAAATGCACAAAGCCTCCGTAATAAAATCCCCAACCTTCATGCCTGGCTCTCTTACAACCAGCCAGACATAACCGCTGTCTCTGAGACCTGGCTCAAACCCTCCATCAGAGATAATGAAATCCTTCCTCCAGGCTACCACATTATACGCAATGATAGAAAAGGAGGTGGCGTAGCAATTATCTACTCCTCCACTCTCACTTTTACTCCATTAACCAACCCCATCCCAACATTTGTCAATGCAGAAATGACTGTAGGCTTTCTAAAACTTAACAACTATAAATCCATCTGCATCTGCTCCATCTACATCCCACCCGGAGACAATACCAAAACTCTGGAAGACATCCTCTCTTGGTTTAACTCAAACATCAAATATGAAACCTACATTCTTGGTGATGTAAATATTAACTGGACCTCCTTCCTTATAGATACCTCATCTCACTCTAGCAACCTCTACAATTTCACCCAACTAATAGACCTCCCTACTAGGCCAAACAAAGATGGTTTCTCCGGTACAATCTTAGATTGGATATTAACAACACATCCCAACCGTATCTCGAAAGCTGGTGTAATACCAGACCCCCTAGGCGACCACTTACCAGCCTTCACTGACTGCCTATCCTCACACATAGAAAAACAACACATTTTCAAACAATCCCGTAACCTATCTTCCTTCAACCCTGAAATCTTCTCTGAATGCCTCAAGGTTACTAATTGGTCCCCACTGAAAATCCTTCCACTAGATAACGCTGTCACATATTTTAACCAAACCTTCCTTACCTTACTTTTTAAAGTAGCCCCTTTACAAACCAAACGTATCAAAACAAATTCCTGCCCCTGGCTATCCCAAGAAACTAAATTGATAATCACTCAGAGAAACAAAAAGTGGAAACTGTACCAAAAACAGAAAAACCCCACCACCCTCCAAGAATATAAACATCTTCGTAACCTGGCTAAAAAATCAATAACAAAAGATCGCAAAAACTACTACAGCAGTCTGCAATACAAACACTCAAACAATACAAAGAAATTCTGGACATCCATCTCTTCAATACTCAACCCTGGTAATACTTCCAACCCCTGCCCCAATCCCAACCTCTCAAGTCTTGAAATGGCCACTAACTTCAACACATTTTTCATTGATTGTATATCTAAATTATCCTCCACTTTCCCCAATCCATCCATCAATACTAACCCCTCACCCTGCACCCCAAACCCTCTCGCTCACCCCCCTCCTCCACCGCTATTCTCACTTAAACCTGTCTCCACCTACACTATAAAAAGACTACTGCAAAAGCTAAAACCATGCCGCAATGCCCCTGACAACCTTCCAGCAAATTTTCTTCAAATATCAGCTGAATCTATAGCCTATCCCATATCCATCCTCATTAATAGATCCATTCAGGAATCCTATGTACCAACCATCTGGCATTATGCATACATAATTCCTCTCCACAAAGGTGGTAAGAACACAGACACTACCAACTTCAGACCCATAGCTATACTCTCTCCTCTCTCTAAAATTCTAGAGAAAGCCATCCACTCCCAGCTCATGCCCTACCTAATCCAGCACAAACTCCTCTCTCCCACCCAGCACGGCTTCCGCCCAGGCCACAGCACCATGACAGCCCTCATTTCCTTCCTTGAAACAGTCAACCTAGCACATGAGAGTGGCAAATACGTATCTTCTCTTTTTCTTGACCTCTCAAAGGCATTTGACACTATTTCCCATTCCCTCCTCCTGTCCCAGCTCTCACACTTGCATCTATCTCCCTCAACCCTAGACTGGTTCTCCAGCTACCTTTCCACGCACCAGCAGGCTGTACAATGGAAAGAGTCAACCTCCCCTTTCTTACCTACACCCACAGGAGTTCCCCAAGGATCAGCACTTGGCCCTCTGCTCTTCAACTTATTCATTAACAACTTTCACCTCTCCATCCCTGAAGCCTCAGTCATCCAATACGCAGATGACTCCACTATCATCTGCTCAGCCTCCTGCCCCTCCAAACTTCTACTTAATACCCAAACAGCCTTCTCCAAAATTGAATCATGGATGCAATCGCATCACTTGGCCCTAAATGCCAACAAAACAAAGCTAATGATATTTACTCCCACTAAAACTTCCCAGTTCCACAAAGTCCAATTTTCCATCAAAAGCCACAATAACACCCCTCTTGAAATCGTTCCTAGTACCAAACTACTTGGCATTACCATAGATGAAAACCTAAAATTTGACTCCCACATCCTCTCAGCAATCAAAAAACCCACCAGAAAATCGGCCTCCTCTACAGACACAACTACTACCTTACTCCATCTTCCCGTCATACCCTTGCATCTACCTTCCTTCTCCTCTCTCTCATGTACGGTGCTCCCCAATTCTCCAACCTACAACTTGGACTCCGTGCTAAACTTGAGGCCTGTTACAACAAAATCTGCAAATTTGCAACCAATTCGAAGAACTCTTCCCATCACTGTCACTCCCTACACACCCTAAACTGGCTAGAACTCCACAACCACCTAAAGTACCTACAACTTACAACAGCCCACAAACTCATCTTTAAACCAGCAGAATGCCCTTCTCTTGCTAAATCTCTAACACCCTACACACCTACCTGTACCCTGAGATCCACAGGCCAAAACCTCCTGCATGTACACAAACCCATCCACCCAACTGGTAAACTACTACTATCCCACACTATAGCCAAACTATGGAACAATCTCCCCACACCACTACGTAATATACCTAACCACAACAATTTCAAATCCATGCTTCTCTCCCATCTCTCCTCCAAATGGGAATGTCCTTCACATGCTCCCACCTAAAACTCCCACACTACTAACTCCACACCTAAATCATCATTTCTTTGCCTACTTTAACTTTATTCAGAGATCTTGCTCAGAACACCTTTTCATAAATCTTTTGCATGCATGCCTCTGGCCTACCTTACTCATATTCTCAAACTTTCATTGTTTGTTTTTCTTATCCATTGTACCCATAATATTGTTTTCCTCTGTAATATTGTTAATTTGTCTCTATTCGTATGTATTTGTATGTCTGTTTGGGGCTTTTCCCCTCGGGTCTCCACTGAAAAAGGATAATTCTTACCCAGCTGGACCAACTCGGTTAACAAATGCAAATAAATAAATAAATAAATGAAACCAGAAAAAATAAATAACTGTAGTATGAGAAGACAAACTGTCTGACTACTTATTGACATGTAACCCACTATATCCTGTACAGATGATAAATTTTACATTGTGTTCACAGTCTGTGTACAATGTGAATGCACAATGCACCATCTTTTCTGAACAGACAATAAGAGGAACTAACTATACAACTATCAAGTTAAAACTGGATCATGCATACAGATTTTCATAGGCTCATGGGTTCATAGGTGAGTACTTGGCCAGATGCCCTTGCAGGCCATTTCAAGCCTAGCCAGTTTCCTACCATAGATTATTTGAAGGGACCCATGCATGAGATAAAACATTTAGGAGCTGCCTCTGTCCATTAGTAGAAGGGGGCAGTCCTGGGGTAAATTTTCTGTTTCCCATCCATAGATCTAAACTGCACTTGGATATAGACAAGAATGAACTTTTGTTTTATGTGGATGGGTAGTCTGTTCCACAGCAAAAGTATACTCTGGGAGATATACCTGTCACTCCAAACCATTCTGCTGATGTTGCAGAAGAGGTTTAGATCCATAGACTGATGCCATTTGACTTGCTGATGTGCAGTAAATACATCAGTAATGGGTCGTAGGATGCATTGTATGCCAGACACAAGTCACCTCTTAGCAGTCTGTAAGATACTGAGTATAATGACAGGGCTTTGAGTAGGTCCATGTAGGACATGTTGTTTAGACCTTGTATTCTTTTAGTAAGGTCTATCACTTTTTTAATTTCTCCAAATCTTTTGGATTTCTAATGGCATGATGGGAATGAACTCCATTCCTAAGTAAAAGTATGATTAAAGTTCATGAAATTAGTATTGTTTCAAGTCTTAGATGTCAGCCAGAAGTGCTCTTCGCAGCATCCACAATGTTCCCAGTAATGACTCATTCTGCAATTTATATGGAGTTACATGTATTGATAACATATCTTAATACGACTGCAGATTATTTTTTATAAGGCCCGTTGCTCCTACTACTATTGGAACTGTTTGGGTATCTTCCTTCCACATTGCTCTTGTTTCTGCCTGCAAATCCTGATATCTTATGACTTTGTCTCTCTGTACACAAGACACTGTAGTCACTTGGTGTAGCGATTTCAATGATCAATGCTACTTTTGTCTTCTTTTCATGGACCGTTAAATGGTTTTCTCATATCTATCTTTTGAACTTTTGGTAATGGGTGATCCCATGTGATGTAGACTTCATCATTTTCTATGATGCTTTATGGCTCATGCTTCCAGTGTTTTTCGGCTACTTCAGTATTATAATGTTTGCCTAATCCACAGTGCAACAGTTTTGCCACATGATTATGCCTTTCAGTATACAGTCTTTCTGCCATTAGTATATCACAATGAAAAACAAGGTGTGCAACTATTTCAATTCTGTTTTACAAAACCTACATTTGAATGTTTCTCCCACATGTTCAAAGAACTTTGCAAACCAACGTGTACATAGCCCACTATCTTGGGCAGCCAATATTAACCTTTCATCTTTTGGTTTAAATTCACCTCTCATTAACCATTCCTGCTTTCGATCCTGATCAACATGAGGTTCTTCCAGATGTTTTCTATACTTGCAACTATATTTATGCATTTTCCACATTTCTTGCCTTCTCATCTGATCCTTCACCTTATATTCTTTCTTTTGTTTTTGGCACATTCAGTTGCTACCTCATTTGTATCTACTTCTGGTTTGATTTCCATTCCTGCTTGACACCAATATACTTCTACTAGAGTAAGAAGGGACGTCATCTTAGATTTATTCTCCTCAAGTTTCAAAACTTTCACTATGTTTGGGTCTTGTGAGGTCAGCAGATATGTATGCAGTCCCACAATTGGAGATGTATAACATGTAATCAATTTCAAGGAGGCCCATACTTCCTTCAGAACGGGGATATATAATCTTGGTATGCACTGATTTTTATAAATCATTTGATGAGCATGGGGACAGTCAGTCACTCCAGAACTGTAAGTTAGGACAGGAAGACCAAATTGGTTTATAGCCTGAATTTTGTTTCTAGATGTCAACGCTGTTTTCAGGATTAATTTAAGTCTTCTAAAATATTCCTTACTAAGTTTTATTTACATTTGTTTATGTTTTATCCTTCATCAGTTCTCAAATATGTATATACTCCTTCTTCCTGAAGTTCTTTTATATCACATTCTTGTCCCAAACTGATGTTTTCTTGGTGCTGCAGCTTTCTTGCTTTAAAGGTTGCTTTTACACCCTTATCAAGACTAAAAAAGAAGTTATGTACTTACCATAGCATTCCATGTGAGTTGTTCATCTCGCCTTCATTCTTTACTGATGGGTTTGGAGCCAATCCCTCTGCTCTGAGTCGGCACCTACTGCAAAGCTCGAAGATTTCAAGTAGCTCGAGGCCAAGTCTCTATCCCATGATGCACCTTGAGTTACCTCAGATCTTGTTTGCTCCGTAAAATAATACCATATGTCATTCTATAACTCCATAAGAGAGAAAGTATAGAAGGGTTGAGTGACCAGGAAGGATCTAGCATCTCAGTCTTCTGTAAGCCCAGGAGGGGGTAGGAGGGAGGGAGGTAAGAATGAAGGCGAGATGAACAACTCACATGGAACGTTATGGTACATACACAACTTCTTTATGTGAAGTTGTTCTATCTCGCCATTCATTCTTTACTGATGGGTAGCGTCCCAAGCACCATCTACCTCTGGTGGCTCATGGGAGTATATTTCTCAGGACCGTGGATCCAAAGGAGGCCCTGTCCCTAGAGGCCCTGTCAATTTTGTAATGAGTGATAAAGGTATGAGGTTTTGACCAAGTGGCTGCTGCACAAATATTATCAATTGGAAGTCTGGCGGGAAAGGCGGAGGATGTAAAAACTGCTCTGGTTGAGTGAGCTTTGATTTTCTACTGTAAGGGCATATTGGCAGCTGAATAAGCAAAGGTGATATAATCAATCAGATAACCATTTAGACAGAATTGTTTTAGCCACTGGCATATCCTTCTGGAATCTAAAAATGAAACAAAAAGCTGATCTGATTTCCTGAAATCTTTTGTTCTATCCAAATAAAATCTGAGATGTCTGTTAACGTCAAGTTTGTGCAGCATATACTCTAGATTGTTGGAATGGCTGGGGAAGAAAACTGTCAAATCAATAATTTGGTTGAGATTAGTTTCAGTGCAAACTTTGGGCAAGAAAGAAGGGTTTGTTCGAAGTGAGACTGTCAGCATGAAAAATCAAATAAAGAGGCTTGATGGACAAGGCTTGAAGCTCTGACACTCTGTGGGCAGAAGTAATAGCCACTACAAAGATGGTTTTCCATGACAAGAGTTTGAGGTCACATGAGGAAGCTGGTTCAAATGGCGGAAGAATTATACGGGAAAGCATAAAATTTAGATTCCATGGAGAATAGGGAGATTTCACAGGTGGTCTAATATGAAAGGTTCCTTTGAGAACGGCTTTGGATAATTTGTGTGACATAATATTCAATCCTTCAAATCCCAGATGGAAGTTAGAAATGGCAGCAAGTTGAACACGGACTGTTGCTGCTGTAGCTCCTTTATTGACTATCATGGTTAAGAATGCTAGAACAGAGGCCATAGGGGCTTGGTAAGGATCAATATTGTTTTTAGAGGCCCACATAGAAAATGTTTTCCATTTGCTGAGGTATAGCTTCCTCGTAGAGGAGTTATGAGAGGATAGGAGAATTTGCTTTGTCTCATTGGAAAGGTTGTGGAACCTGGCTATGATGGGACTTGGAGCAGCCATGCTGTCAGCTTCAGGGACTGCAGAGAGGGATGAAGTTCCCCCAACGAGTGCGTCAGAACATCTGGAACTGGGTCCAGAATCCAGGGGTCCTCCAAAAGATGAAGTCGAAGGAAGGGGAACCAAATCTGACAAAGCAAATGAGGAGCTATTAGAATAATGGTCCTTCCCAGGGCTTTTGCTTTCTGTAATACCTTGGATATCAATGGGATTGTTGAGAATGCATAAAGGAGACCTGAGGGCTAATCGTGAACACGTGTATCCCTTGGGGCTCCTCCCAGAGGAGGAATCAGGGCAAAGTAGCTTCTGCATTTTGTGTTCATGTGACTGGCAAAAAGGTCATAGCAAGGCTGGCCCCACCTGCAGAATATCCTGTCCGCTATTTCTGTCTTGAGGGACCACTCATGGGGCAAAAAATTGCTCTGCTCAGCTTGTCTGCTATCACATCGGATTTCCCCAGGATGTGCTTTGCTAACAGAAAGTGCTAGGTGGAAATAGCCCACTGCCATACTCTGAGGGCCTCACGACAAAGGGGGTATGATCTGGTTCCTCCTTGTTTGTTCAAATACCAGACCACTGACATGTTGTCCATCTGAATCGCAATTGTACCCAGTGGAAGAGAGTCCTGGAAGTACTGCAATGCCAAAAGTACTGCTCTCATCTCTAGGACATTGATATGCAGATGAGTCTCTTGATTGGTCCATGTGCCTTGGGCTGTCGTTCCCTGAAAATGCCCCCCCCCACCCTATCAGGGAAGCATCCGTGGTCATTGTGGCCGCTGGATGGGGTAACACAAATGGGCGTCCTATCATAACATGAGGCGAGGTCAACCACCACTGAAGATTCTTTTTGCAGGAATTTGTGATTATTATCATGTGAGTCATGGGGAGTTCTTGGTAAGACCATTGAGCGAACAACAGCCATTGCAGTATCCGCATCTGCATAAGAGCCAGTGGTATGGCCAGAATTGCTGCTGCATCATTCCTAACAATTTCAGAACTTCCGATGCTGGTGCTTTGTCTTTTGATATCAGGATGCTGACATGTTGATGGATAAGAAGGACTCTTTCTACTGGAAGTCTTAGGGTGGTGGTGTCCAACTCTGCCCTGATATGCTGCGATGGTGACAAGGCAGATTTTTCTGAGTTTATTGTAATGCCCAGCTGATTGCAGACTGACAGAGTGAACTCCCTGGCCTGAATAAATTGATGCCTGGTGGTGGCGGTAAGGAGCCAATCATCTAGGTACAGAAACACCTGGAATCCTAAACGTCTCAGGTGAGCCGTGACCACTGCCATGCATTTGGTGAACACTCTGGGTGCTGTAGTGAGACCAAAGGGCAGGGCTCAAAACTGGTAATGATTGGCTCCCAGCCGGAAGCACAGCTGATCCCTGGATGGCCTGGCCATTTTTATGTGGTAGTATGCATCCTGGAGATCTATTGAGCACATCCAATTGTCTTTCCCTAAGAAGGGAAGTATCGACTGAAACGTGACCGTCCGTAACTTCTCTTTCTTTACAGATTTGTTTAGTCTGCTGAGGTCCAATATAGGTCTCCAGTCCCCTGTCTTTTTTGGAACTAAAAAGAATCTTGAGTAAGTTCTGGATCCTGTCTGGTCTACTGGGACTGGTTGGATGACTCTTTCTCTTAGCAACGTCTGGACCTCTACTGTTGCTTGTTCGCTGTAACTGGGTGGAACATCCGGGATTTTCCTTCTCGGTGGAGGGGGTGTGGTGAATGTGATGAAGTATCCTCTGGAAATGATACTTTGTACCCAGTTGTCATTTGTTATTTTGAGCCAGGCATCTGGGTACAAAGATAAGCGACCCTCGACTACCTCCAGAGCAGGACAGTCGGGACTCCTTTCACAAGCACTGGTAGGGCTTCCCAAAGAATTGATCTCTGTCACCCTGGTTTTGCAGATCCCCTCTGCCACGAGGGTGACATCTTCCATTATTGCCCCCTCCTGTGCCCCTGGAGGGGGGTTCACCATGTGTGTCCTGAAAAGGCTCCTTGGGCTTTTCGGAACCACATTTTCCCTCCCTTCTGAACCTTGGGGTAGAGTCTAGTAGGGATGGAAAAACAGACTCCAATGGCAGACAGAGTCTTTCCATCCTGCTCACAACTGGTTAAAGTTTCCTTAACTTTGGGCCGAAAAAGGGACGAGCCATCAAAAGGAGTATTCATGAAGGATGACTTAAAGGGCTCCGCGAAGGAACACAAGCTTCATCCAGGAGTGTCTCCTAAGAGCAACTCCTGTACCCGCTACCCTACTTGTTCAATCAGCTGCATATGAAATGAGGCACATGGATCAGTTTACTATGGAATTGAGGGTAGCAAGCTGGGAGGCAACTTTGTCTGTAGCTCCTGCAGCTACTGTACCCTGAAGAGTATCTCCCAGCTCTTTAAGGAGATCTCTTTGTAGTCTCGTAAAATGGGTTAAATAGTTAAGCGAACAAAGTGCAAAGGTCGCTGAACTAAACATGCACTTCCCATATCTATCCATGATCCTGAAGTCTCTGTTAGGAGGATGGATAGACAAGGAAGTTTCAGAGATTTCCTTTTTGGTGGCTGCCAATGGCATCAACTGGCACACCTTTAGTCAAGAAGGATTTATCTAGGGGGGCAGATATGAACTTATTAGGCCTCCTAGGAACAGGCTCTATGGTGTCCGGAGACTCCCACGCCCTTCGTGAGACGAGCTGCATAAGCTCATTGAAAAGTGGAGACACCCAAGAGGTGGAGGGCTGAGACCCGAAAGCCTTCAGGAGGACCGACTCGTCCTCAGTAGGGTGAGTCACCCCTCTGCCTAAGGATTTCCAGTATCTCTGCAAATGAGATATCCTCAGAGGGGGACTGTGAGGACCCTTCTGATTCATCCAAGTCAGTATCAGATGTTAATGACTCCTGAGGGGAGTCCAGATGTTTCCTCTTATACACTCTCTTCCTGGGAACCTCATCAGTGGGAGCTTCTGGAGAGGTCTCGGAAGAGCAAGGGCCACCAAATGGAGCTTCCTGAGGCTCTGGGTCTCTGTGCTTAGCTAGGATCTGTGAGGCAAAGCAGACACAGGCACTTTAGGGGATGAAGAAGCCGGACCTGACATTGAGGATGTCTTGGGAAACATAACTCTCCTCGTGGCTTCGAAGGCCCCTCTTCTCTGATGTGAAGGGACCGACGGATCTGAGGAAACCGTCAATACCCCCGACACTGGGACAGTGATCTCCGAGCCCGAGGTAGGAGCCGAGCTCATCCGAGCCGAAGCCCCGAGAGGCAAAGTCGGAACCGACAAGTCAGTTCGACTATCCTCCCTGGACCAGACCAGAGAATGCCGGCTCTTAGAGTCCTCGATCAACACCAAGGATGTCAGAGTGAACGGAGACGAAGACACTGGAGCAGACATTGGCTCTGAAGGCTGCACAATCATCAAGTCTGACTCCTCTGGCTCTGAAGGGCTGGTATGGCTCAGAGGAGGAAGAGATATAGCTGGCATAAGGGTCTTTGGCTCCGAAGCCGCCTGGCTCAGAGCCGATAACAATTTGGCAAAGGCCAGTGCCTGTAGACACTTCTGCACTACCCGATCTACATCCAAATCAGATAGGCTAACAGAAGACCGAGGTGATTGGACCGATGGTACCGATTGGAGTAGTGGTGATTTAGGAATTTCGTATACCGGTTCCAAAACTGGGGGACCGGCTCCGAAAAGAAAAGACAGATGGCTCCGAGACCTGTGGAGCCGATGTCACAGACTCTTTTGATTTTTTTGACTTTTTCGAATCCACAGAAGTCTTGGAGGACTTTAAGGACTTACTAGATCCATCCTGGTCACTCAATGCCTCCTAGAAAGAAGGTTTCAACAAACCCCTGTCAATTAGCTCCTTTTTTCTCTCTTGGAGGACGCTAGAGGAAAAACAATGGCAAATGGAACATGTTTCTTGTAAGTGCAAGACACCCAAGCAGTAGACACAATTCACATGGCAGTCAGTAACAGACATCTTTTGCCAGCATTTAGGGCATTTCTTAAACCCTGACTTAGGATGTTTGTCCTTGTAATCAGCCATGACAGAAATGGACAGACCCAACAACAGCAAATATAAATTAGCCTTTTAATAAAAAACAGGCTAACTATAAGCACAGACACACTCACAAGCCTTTTAAACCAAGGCTAACTATAGCTACTGATAAACCTTCTAATAAAAAACAGGCTAACTATAACCACAGACACACACACACACACACACACACACACACACACACACACACACACACACACACACACACACACGCCTTTTAAACTAAGGCTAACTATAAGTATTAATAAGCCTTCTAATAAAATACAAGCTTAATATATGCACACACCCAGAAATTAAGTAAGCAGCATGTTAACTCTACTAATTATGAGATACTCTCCTAGGAGAAAAGTGACAAAAGGTCACTGAAAAAGCAGTTACTAGTCACTAAGAAAACACACAATATTATGCTAATAACAAATGTGACAAAAAGGTCACTGAATAACATTTTTTTAGTCAGAAAATTTAAATAGGCCTATGAAGAAACAAGGCCAAATATATAGTAAGGAAAACACACAGGGAAGGGAACACTACAGATAAAGCTTTAAAAGCGTGTCTAATCTAAATATCTAAGTATTTTAACAATAAACTAACAATAATTTTTGTAAACAGAAAGGTATTAAAGTTTTAACTGGCCCGAGCTAGCAAGAACCTCCGATCAGTTGCAGCGGCAAACTAGATCTGTGGTAACTCAAGGTGCACCATGGGATAGGGACTTGGCCTCGAGCTACTTTGAAATCCTCGAGCTTTGTAGTAGGTGTTGAGTAGGTGTTGACTCGGAGCCGAAGGATCGGCTCCGAACCCATCAGTAAAGAATGAATGGTGAGATAGAACAACTTCACATTGACATTCTTATATCATCTGAAACAGTTTTGGCTACTTGCAGTTGTGCTTTCAGTTCCTCGTCTGATGAGCTATACAGTTTTAAATCATTGACAAAGAGAAGATGAGAAGTCTTTACGCTTTATTGCTTTCTGGGAGCCAAATTATATCCATGACCTAATCTGTTAAGCAGACAGCTTAATGGGTTAAAGCAAGGCAAAAGAGCAACAGTGACAAAGAATCACCCTGGAATATCACCCTTTGGATTTTTATCCCTGGAATAATAATTTGTCCTTTATCATGGCTTAATTGCAAAGTAGTGTGCCACTGTTTCATGGTTGCTGTGATGTAGTTTCTCAGTGTAGGGTGCATGTTATACATTTGTAAGCACTCTTATCCATGAATATGAGACGCTGTCAAATGCGTTTTTTGTAGTCAATCCATGCCATACTTAGATTCTTTCCCTTTTTACAGTTCTCCACTATGACTTTATTTAACAACAAAGACTTTCTTTTATTGCCCTTTTGTTCTATTGCCATAACTGAGTTTTCTTCCAAATGACTATAAACTCTGTCGGCATCAGTTCCAGTGTATAGTTTATATGTCATCGGAAGGCAAGTTATTGGTCTACAATTTTTAGGGTAGCTTGCAGGTTCACTCTTAAGTAGGAGCACTGTTTTTCCTGTTGTTAGCCAGGTTGGTGTCTGTTTGGAGTGTGCATATAAATAGTTCTTACTCGTGGCTAAATCTCCATGCAAAGATGTTAATCTTTTTAACCAGAGGTTAGGTACTGCATCTGGGCCTGGGGTTTTCCGGTTAGAGGTGATTCTTAACTTTGTTTCAGTCTCTCTGGCTGTTACTTCATCCCATTTCATATCCAGAACATTTGAACTTCTTATTCTTTCTTTTACTTCTTCTATCCATTTAGCAACTTTGTTATGTTCCACAGGATCTTCATAAATACTTCACCAAAATGTATCTATTTCTTCTTTTTTGGTCTTCTTACAATTCCTTTTTCCTTGTTTCCCAGTCCTCTATAAAACTTTTTGGGAGTCATCAAGAAATTTCTTATTTTGTACTTTTCCTTTATATTTATCTGTGTATCTTCTAAGTTTTTCTGCCTGTGTTGATATTTTTAGTTTATTATTTGCAATAGTGCAAGATAAATCCTGATCTGTTATAATACCATGCATTGCTTTTATCACATCTATCTTTCTGAGTATTTTTGTCGATCTGGTCCCTCTTCTATAATCTTCTAACAGTGACATTTCTTGTCTTAATTGCTTTATAGTTTTCTCTGTTCGATACTTCCATGTTGGTATTCAATTTCTCCCCTTCCTTTCCCTTACTACCCTGTGTTCTTGTGGTAGGATTTTATCTGTTACTAATTTAGCTGCACAGTAATATATCCTGTTTACTTCTGTTTTATTGCATGGATCTCTTTGGACAGTCCTAATTACTGTCCTTATTTGTTTTATCATATTTCTTACTTTTTGGGTTTTATTGACCTTCTGCAGTCTATTTCTTTCAGTGATCTTACTATGTCTAACTGTCTCTATTAAATCAAGCAACTCTTTTCTTGGCTTATTTTATTCTAAACTGAGGGCACATTTTTGTTCTCCATTTAAGACCGAGGTGGGAAGTTTCAAAGCCCCCGTGCTAAAGGATAACGCTGTCCAAGCTGCCAAATCCTTTACTAATGCACTCTACGGGCACCTACAAGAAAGCATGGATCATGCTATCCCAAACAAAAATAAGACTCACTACTCCAAGAAAAGGAAACCAGTCTGGTGGACCCATGCCATAAACAAGCTATACAATAGAAGGAGGAAACTAGTACAGAAAAGAGTAAAATCCCAAGAAGGGAAGACATCCCTGATCAGTATCAGCAAGAAACTACGTTCCCTCATAAAATCCTCCAAGGCTGGCTTCGAAAGAAAAATTGCCATGGACTCCAAAGATAATCACAAGGCATTCTTTATCTATGTCAAGAATCTAAGTGGCAATTCTCAGATCTGCTCGGAGTTAGTGCAGAATGGCACAAAATACACTGAACTGACCGATATCACCAACATCCTGGCAGACAGGTTCAGCGCAAACTTCACCCACCCTCTCACCCACAAAAGGGCCCATAACTATACCAGAAGAATGTAGTGCCCCTGAAATCACAGACACTCAGGTTAAAACAGCCCTCTCCAAAGCCAAAAACACAGCATCAATGGGACCGGATGGTGTCCCAGGCTGCGCCCTACATGAGCTCAAAGATGAACTAACCCCTCACCTAAACACACTGTTTAAACTCAGCCTCTCCACAGGCTACGTGCCGTGCCCACAGAGTGGTGCACAGCAATGGTTATTCCGCTCCACAAAGGTGGAGCCACAACGGACCCTGGGAACTATCGCCCTATAAGCCTGACTAGCTTGGTTTGTAAAGCTATGAAGCACGTCATCATGGATCTCATTAACAGAGACACTGGAAACCTCCAAACTCTGGACTCAACCCAATTCGGCTTTGTTAAGGGCAGATCATGCCTCCTAAATCTGGTGGACTTCTTTGAGACAGTTACCAAGGCTATAGACAAGGGAAAGGTGGTCCACACAGCCTACCTAGACCTCGCAAAGTCCTTTGACACCATTCCCCACTCAGGTATTATAGACAAGCTCACCAGCCTCAACATAAACCCCGACGTCATGAGATAGGTTGCCAACTGGCTCATGGACAGAGCCCACATGGTAAGAGTTGCAGGAGCTGGGTCTGACTCTAAACCGGTTACAAGTGGCATTCCCCAGGGCTCAGTCCTAGGACCCCTCCTGTTCAGCATATACTTCTCAGAGGTGTGGGCAAGCACAGGAGGACTATGGCTCACCAAGTTCACAGATGACTGCAAACTAGGAAGTATAATTGACTCTCCGGCTGACACAGACATCATCCAAAAGGATCTCACTGAGACAGATACCTGGTGTCAAAACCATGGTCTCAAGCTAAATGCAAAAAAGTGCATAGTCATCCCCTTTAAAAAAAACAAAGTACCCACAAACTATCACATAGGTGGTAGCCCCCTAAATACAGAAGACATAATATGGGATCTGGGGACCCACGCAGATAGTAACCTCTCCTTTGATAATCACATTGCCAAAGTGGTTAGAAAATCCTTCTATGTGGCCCACCTAATCACAAAAGGGTTTGCATTCAGATCGAAAGAGGTCATTGGGCCCCTCTATGCATCACTTATCAGACCCATCATAGAGTACAATGCCCCATTTGAGATGTACCTTACAAGACACCTGCAACAACTGGAAAGACCACAGAAGTTCCTCACCAAGAGGCCTCAAGCAGATGTTCTATGCAGCTCGACTGAAGAAACTCCAGCTGTACTAGGTTGCATACTGCCTACTCAGAGGTGATCTCTGCCTGCCATACAAGGCCATGTCCATGCCAGAATTGATGGACATGCTCCACCTAAAGAAAACCATATCCCCTCGAGCCACATGCTCCAGGGATCTAAACCTCACCACAACAATAAATAGGACATGCTGGAGAGATAGATTCCTGTCCCAGAGACTACCCATGCTCTGGAACAAGATTCCAATCTACATTAGGCAGAGCTCCTCGCTAACCTTCTTCAAAAGAAACCTTGACGAGTGGATGGGAAACAGAAAGTTTACCCCAGGGATCACTTCAGAGGCACAGGGAACTAATCTAAGGGGGCGGCGAAAGCCAACACATTCCGTCTAGGCTTATAAATGCCTTTGGGCAGATAGCCTAGTACCCACCTATGAACCTATTTTCTGTGAGCATTTTATAGAAAGTTCTATAGCGTCTTCCTGTGGCACATTCTCTTCAATTTCATCCTGTCTCCTCTGTTACTCTTTAGTATGGGAACTCACTTGCCTATCACTCTTCATCATTGACTGCGTCAGAGTTGCCACAAGTTTCCTGATCCTTCCCTTGCTGTCTAGCTTCAAGCGAACATTTATACTGCTTTCCTGGGAAAGGCTCCAACGTATCTTCATATGGCAGCTGACCAGTTGCTTCCCATTCCACTGGTTTCTCCTTAATTTGGATGTCTATTGCTCTATCCTGCTGTGGTGCTTTCTGACTTAGGTATTCTACACTGAATTCTTCACTTCTCAGGTACTCCATAACCTCAGTTTCTATTTCTTTAACTTCTCCATTACTAATCTTCTTTTCTGCTTTTCCTCCTTCTTCTTATTTTTTGTATTATAAAGTTTTCCATGTATGGATTACTTTGCTTGCATTTCTCTTCAAATATCTTTGGTGCTGCTGTTTTTGCATTGATTAGTTTTGTTTTCTCCTTTGCATAAATATCACACCATATTAAATCTCTTTTTCTTTCTCATCTCCATATTTTGTCTTTTACTAAAGATGTGTAAGGTGTCTTTGTAGGTGTTCCAGGTGCTGTATGTGACTGGACAGACTCTTTTGGCTTTTCCTAGTTAGGGATCGCCACAGCGGAACTCCGGTCTGCTAATGATTGGCAGTGGATTTTTACAGTGCTGAGTTGCCAGCCTGACGCCCAACCTGCAAAGAAGGCACACCCATTCACACACGCACCTACCTACATGTCTTTAACCATCACTCGACCACAGGGAGGACATGCAAACTTCACACAGAAGGAGCTCCAGCCGAGAATCGAACGGGAGAACCTTTTGCTCTGAGGCGACAACGCTAACCGCTGCACCACCACGGTGTGACTAGACAGACTCATAGCACATACATATCTTATCATGATTATGATGCCAGCCTTTGCAAGTAGATATTCACTATAATAAAAACAGATTAGCTCCTGCTGCTCTTCAAACACATGCATAGACATTAAATGGAAACAAAGTCATTATGGCACTGAGTTGGTTATGTAGTAATACCTCAGTATGCTTCTCAGCCTTCAGAAAGAAACTACACCAATAAATGAAATTATGTGGGTCTCATTAGTCAAGTGAAATTTCCATCCTCTAATGTGTCAACAACAATCAGTAGCTCAGTACAACTTCCATCCTCCAGTAGGCTAACACCAGCAATAGCTCAATGTGACTCCTATCTGCTGATAGCATGAATTGAATGGACCACAAACTTTGCCACATGAGTTTCATCCAAGGTTTATCCACTGTTTGAATAAAAAAAGAAGTTATGCACTCACCATAACGTTCCATCTGAGTAGGTACTTCATTTGTCTGCAACCTGTGGGGTATTAGATCCGATCTCGGATCCGAGCCGGCAGCTTTCCAAGCTACAAGATCCGAAGTCCGAGCTCCTCCCCCCTACCCACAATCCCCTGCTATGTGCTACATTACCTCAGATTGAATTTTTTGCCTCTTACACAACTCCTACCTTCAATAGAGGAAGTAACACCAGATAACTGTCCTAAAGCAGAACAAAGATTTCTTTGGTGATCAGGAATCCCGAAAGGTTCGGGGGATGGCAGGGGGGGTCGGTTGCAGACAAATGAAGTACCTACTCAGATGGAACATTATGGTGAGTACATAACTTCTTTATCTGAAGTAGTTACTTCATTTGCTCGCAACCTGTGGGACAGAGTCCCCACTACCTAGGGAAAAACCCTGGGCGGCCTTATGGAAGGATATTCCGAAGCACCGCAGAGCCAAAGGAAGCCCTACCTCTTGATACCATATCCAATTTATAATGAGAAATAAACGTATGTGAAGAGGACCAGGTAGCTGCAGAGCATATGTCATCCAAGGGGATCCTAGACCAGAAGGCTGCAGAGGTGGCCACAGCCCTCGTAGAGTGAGCGCGAATTCCCGTAAGAACCGGTATTCCTGCAGATAAGTACCCGTGGACTATGCATTGACAAATCCAATTTGCTACAGTCACTTTGGAAATGGCCTTACCCATGGCCGATTTAGCAAATGACACGAACAACTGGTCCGACTTGCGAAAATCCTTAGTCCTGTGCAGGTAAAAACGCAGTTGTCTGTGCACATCCAATTTATGCAATTTGTATTCTCCTCTATTCTGAAAATTTGGGAAGAACACGGGTAAGTTTTATTGATTGATTGATATTTGACTCCGAAGCCACCTTAGGTAAGAACGACAGATTAGTCCTGAGGAACATTCTATCCTTGTGAAAAATGAGATAAGGATGCTTCATACATAAAGCTTGAAGTTCTGACACCCTTTTGGCTGAAGTAATGGCCACCACAAAGGCTGTTTTCCAGGACAAGAATTTTAATGGAATCGAAGCCGCGGGTTCAAAGGGTGGGCCTGTCAAGGCTTGTAGGACTAAGGTCAAATCCCATGGAGGCACCACCACTTTCACCGGAGGCTTCAAGAGGAAAATGGCCCGCAAGAAGGTTTTACATAATTTTGTAGAAGCCAAAGATCCTAGTCCGTCTCCCACATGGAAATGGGAGATGGCTGCCAATTGCACTTTAACTGTAGAAACACTTGCTCCTTGTCTAAATATCAGTGACAGGAAGTCTAGAATAGTAGGAATAGGAACTGTAAATGGATCCAGGCCTCTATCTTTAGCCCAGACAGAGAAACGTTTCCATTTGCTGTAGTAAATCTTCCTAGTAGTCGGCTTATGTGCTGCGACTAGAATGGCCTTAACAGGAGATGAGATACCGGGAGTCCTAGCCATCAGTGGAACTGGAGCAACCAAGCCGCAAGCTTGAGGTTCACCAGGTTTGGGGGTTGGTATCCCGCCGGATGCGAAATCAGGTCTGGAATGGGATCCAGTATCCATGGCGGAGATACACTGTGAGACCGCAGGTAAGGGAACCAGATCTGGCGAGGCCAGAATGGGGCTATGAGGATAACTCTGCTCCCCAACCGATGGGCTTTCTGTATGAACTTGGTCATGAGCGGAAGGGGGGGATAAGCATAAAGTAGACCAGGTGGCCAAGCATGGACTAGAGTGTCTCTGGGATTCTCCCCTTTGGGGGGAAGTATTGCAAAGTACTCGCTGCATTTTGTGTTTAAGGGAAAAGCAAAAAGATCGCAGCAAGGCCAACCCCATTTGCGGAAGATCTGCTTCGCAACTGATGGATTGAGAGACCACTCGTACGGAGTGAGAATCACTCTGCTCAGTTTGTCCGCCAAAATGTTGGACCGACCCGGAATGTGCGTTGCTACCAGAAAGCGGTTGGTGGATATCGTCCATTCCCACACTCTCATAGCCTCCTGGCAAAGTGGGTAGGACCTGGTTCCTCCTTGCTTGTTTATGTACCAGACAACTGACATGTTGTCTGTCTGGATTGCAATAGTCCCCAGAGGTAGAAGGTTGTGGAGAGCTTGCAATGCTAGAAGCACCACCCTCATCTCTAGGACATTGATATGCAAAGCGGTCTCCAGGGGAGTTCATGTGCCTTGGACAGTTCTGCCCAAAAAATGCCCCCCCCACCCAAGGCGAGAAGCGTCCATGGTCAGCGTGGCTTGGGGGAGGGACAACAAAAGGCCTCCCTTCCCTCAGCTCTGATGCGTGGAGCCACCAAAGAAGGGAGTGCCTGCAAACTCTGCTCAGAGGAATCAGAGTATTCAATGGATGGAGTAGCAAGGACCACTGAACTTGAAGGGTCCACTGCAGAATCCTCATTCGCAGACGTGCGTGAAGGGCAAGACTGATCGCTGCTGCCATAGATCCTAGTGCCCTCAGAACTAATTCTGCCTCCGGGGCCGGACTTTGAAGAAGAATTAGCACCTGACATGACAAGCTGTTTAGCCTGTCTGCAGTTAGCATAGCTCGAGAAATGCGGGTATCTAACTTGGCCCCTATGAACACCAGGACCTGTACGGGGCAAAGAGAGGATTTCTGGAGGTTTACAGAGATGCCTAAGCTCTGGGCAAGGGTCAGAGCATAATCTCTTGCCACGCAGAGCTGATGCCTGTTGGTGGCGGTAAGGAGCCAGTCATCTAGGTACGGGAAGACCTGAATGCCCTGAAGTCTCAGGTGGGCTGCAACCACTGCCATGACCTTGGTGAACACCCTGGGGGCTGAGGTGAGGCCGAACGGGAGAACCCTGAACTGGTAATGACTGGCTCCCAGCCAGAAGCGGAGAAACCTTCTGGATCGTCTGTCCATCAAGATGTGGTAGTACGCATCCTTGAGGTCTATAGAGCACATCCAGTCATTCTGCTGTAGAAGGGGGAGAATAGATTGGAGGGTGACCATCTGGAATTTTTCTTTGGGAATGAACAGGTTCAAAGCGGAGAGGTCTAGAATGGGTCTTAGATCCCCCGTCTTTTTTTGGCACTAAAAAGAACCTGGAGTAATAACCCAATCTGGACTGGTCTGGGGGACGGGCTGGATGGCTCTTTTTTCTAGCAACTTCAGGACTTCTGAAGCTGCTGCCTCCCTTTGATTGGGTGGAACATCAGGGAGGTGTCTGGTCGAGGGAGGGTGGTTTATGAAGGGGATGGTATAACCTCTGGATATGATGCGGAGCACCCATCGATCTGTCGTAATGGACTCCCAGTTTGACAGGTGCACCGACAACCACCCCCCGACTGCCTCCAGAGAGGGACAGCCAGGTAAGCCCTCAGGGCTGCTGCGCGGGTCTATCCGGGAAGGGTTCCCTGGACCCGAAGTTACGCGGTCCCCCTCTGCCTCTGGGCTGGCATCCTCCTTGTCCTCCTCTGCCTCTAGAGGATGAGGGGTCCGAAGCTGGATGGGATTGCTGGGACTTACGGAACTACAGCTTCTTTTGTCCCCTCTGATTCCTAGAAAAGGATTGTTGGGGATTAGAGAAGCGAACCCCGATGGCAGACAGCATCTTCCCATCCTTCTCGCTTTGGACCAGTGTCTCGCAAACGGTCTTGCCGAAGAGCGAAGATCCATCAAAGGGTGCATTCGCAAAGGATGCCTTGAAGGGATCCACAAAATTGCAAAGACGGAGCCAGGAGTGACGTCGCAAGACGACCCCGGCTCCGCTGGCCCTAGCGGCTCCCTCCGTGGCATGGGAGAGTAGACGCATGGACGTGTTAGAGATGGATTTCAGAGTGGCCATACGAGTCGAGAACACTTTTTTGTCCTCGACCGACATGGACTCTGGGGGGGCTGCAACGTATTCCTTAATTAAGTCTCGTTGCAGCCTAATGGTATGTGCCATATAGTTCAGCGCCCTTACAGAAAAGGTCGCTGAACTAAACATCTGCTTCCCAATGCGGTCCAGTGCCCGAAATTCCTTATCTGGCGGGTGAACTGAAGAACTCTCCTGCGCGAGTTCTCTCTTGGTGGCAGCCGCCAGTAACATGGCATCCACGGGGGTTCCCTTGGCCCAAGACAGTCTATCCACTGGGGGGCTAAGGATCTTGTTGGGTTGCTTCGGGATAGGCTCCACGGTGTCGGGCTCCTTCCACGACCTGGTAGTAATGAGATCTACCAGGGGGTCAGCCGGAGGGGACACCCAGGAGGTAGAAGGGCCTGCCTCAAATGCATCCAGGAACACGGATTCATCCGCGGAAGGTTTTTGGGCAAACCACCCCCCTCTAATACGCAACATTTCCATGATGTCTCCAAAGGAGACATCCTCGGGGGGTGACCTTGGGGAACCTTCCCCTTCATCTAAATCCGTGTCAGTTGTAACGGACTTGGGGGGAGTCCAGGTGCCTCCTCTTGCACCGACGTTTATGAGGGACCTCCTCGGTGGGACTGTCTGAAGAGGGCTCATCAACGGGGTCCTGTTCCTCCAAAGGAACCAACTGGAGGGCTTGAGCAGGCTGTCCTGATGGTCGGATGATGGAGGATAGACCCACATGCAGCGGGGGTACGGGAGGATCCGACGCCCGAACCGGGGACCTGGAGGTCCTCGACAGTACCCTCTCCAAAACCTCAAAAGCCGAAGGAGAGCTACTCTCGCCAGGCTCCGAGAGCAATCTCCTCGGCTCTGAGGTAGGGATCGGGGTCAGAGCCGATGCAGCCGGAGCCAAGAGAGAGGTGTGCTCCGAACCCAATGGAGCCGAAGACACACCAGCTCTCGTGGATCCGATGCTCAGCCCTCGGCCCCGAGAGCTCAGATCCGACAGACTCGAAGGCACAGTCGGCATCAAAGTGACCAGAGCTATCGGCGCCGACGAATCCCCGGTTCTGAAAGGGCCCGGATCCGATAACTCCGAGACCCAAAAACGGGTCGGAGAAGGAGTAATCGGAGCAAACATGGGGGCCACGCTCCCCCCCAGGGGGGGGGAGGCAAGAGCACCTCCATCTGCATTTGGGTCTGGATGAATTGGTGCATCATCCGATCCATATCTGCTTCAGTGAGGCTTCTGGTTGATCTTGAAGAAGTCGTCGAGGTGGGCCGGGAGGGCCACCTCGACAACCTCGAGGGAGACCGATCCTCCTCCTCCAGCTCCGGAGAAAAACGAGGTGAATGGAGCCGAGAGGGGGAGGATCCGGAGACCCTTGAGGGAGACCTAGCCAGTTTAGATGGCGGGGCTGAGGGTTGAGTCTCAGCCCGCCTTTTGTGGGACTTATGTCCCTTGTCCTTATGCCTTTTCTCCATCGTAGTGGAGGTACCTGAATCCCCCGAACTCACAACCAAAGAGGGAGGTTGAGTCCCAGGTTGAGTCGGGGGCACAGAAGGCACGAGGGCTGCTGAGACAGCCTGTGCCTGAGAGGGGGAGGAAGAAGAAGCTGATTCCTGAGGCAACAAGCCCGCCAGGATCAGCTTGTTCTTCCTGTCCCTGATAGCTCGGGGATTAAAGGCCGTGCAGATTGTGCAGGCTGATGACAAGTGGGCCGCCCCCAAGCATAAAACGCACTGAGTGTGGCCATCCGCCGGCGAAAGCTTATGGCCACACTCAGTACACTTCGAGAACACTGCCTTAGGCCCTTCAGCCATAACACCACTCACACCAAGAACACACCCAAACACTAAGAGGGGGGAGGGTGAAAGGTGGGAACTACCAGAAAACTAGTTAGAAAAGGGGAACAAAGATATCTAACTAAACTACACTATAGATAACTAACCCAGAAACTACACACTCTCACAACTAGAAAAAAGATTTTATTTATTTATTTTTTTTGACAGAAAAAGAAAAAGGTTCAATCTCACCAAAAGCCAAGGAGCTCTTCAAAAGTAGCTGCTTCAGCCGCGGCAAAAAACGATCTGAGGTAATGTAGCACATAGCAGGGGATTATGGGTAGGGGAGGAGCTAGGAGCTTGGATCTTGTAGCTTGGAAAGCTGCTGGCTCGGATCCGAGATCGGATCCGATACCCCACAGGTTGCTGAGCAAATGAAATAACTACTTCAGATACATGGTTATACTACTAATGGAACTGCAGTCTCATTAAATAGGAAAACTATCAGCTTGCTAGTTACAGGCACCTCAGATGTGTTAAATGCACAGCAGATAACTGGTGCAGATTACCTAGATATCACAGATGTCAATTGATACCTTCACCCTCACAGTCCTCAAAATGTCACTGCAGCCCATTATTTCTCTCAGCAGTAATTGTGACCAGCAAACAAAGACCAGTACGCTGTCACCTTCTACACACATATTTAGTAAAGGCAAAAACCTAGTCCAGAAATATAAAAATGTTTAGCAAAGAAGCGGCAAGTAATAGACAGCTCACTGAGAAAGCTATTAAACAAGGGCAAGTATGTTAAGATTATTCTCAACAAATGTCCATAGCTGGCAAAAAGTAATACTTTTTTTCATTTACCCCCCTTTCAGGATTAAGCTTGATGGCCCCTCTACCTACACTCTTCTGACCTATTTGTTCAACAGCAGCAGCAGCAGCAGCCAGGAATCCCTGAGTGAGGCGAGAGTCCTACAGGGCCATTCATTCCTACCTGGGAATCCTTAGTTGGTCATCTACTCCATGGCAAGAGGTAGGTGATAAGGTGTGGCCTAGTTTGCTGGTTCTGGAGAGGAGGCTATTGTCTCACCCTGGTAGAGTACAACCATCTCCTGTGGTGGCTGTCCCGACTTCCACTATATGTTGGCCTCGGAGAGGAAGTGTGCCATATGCTGCATTCCCCTTGGATTACTCTCCGACTTGAACACAGCAGTGTGGCCCCATTAGGCTCCAAAACCATGGGGTGAACAGCTTGTGCTCCTGCTAAGTGTCACCCATGTGGTCAGCCAGATCTGCCTCCCTTTCCCCCAGGAAGGGAAAGAAGACAATAGTTGCTTACTCCCCTCCTCCCATACTAGTGCCCAACTTGCTATGGGAACTCAGATTGCCTGGGACATAGGGCTTTATCCCTTTATGCAGTGAAACTAACTGCATACATTAATATCTTCATCTGCAATTTTTAACAAGCCACCTGTGGACCATCATTGCTTGAACTATAATGCTGAATTTGTGCAACTGCATTTTATAAAAAAAAACTGTGAGACGACATTTAAAATTGGAGCTGCACAATGGCACACATTTGGATAGAAGGGTCCCTAAAATGACTACCCTGGAAATTAGGAAGAGACACATGCTTATTTTTGTAGCATATAGCTTATGGGCAGTTTATCAACAACAATCAAAAGTGATGGGGAAGACTGCTAAAAGAAAGAACCACATGCTGTGAAGCAAAATTAATTAGGGAACTACTTAAGCAACTGCAAATGTTGAAAGTATAAGTCTAGCCATCCCAACACATCCTACCTACTAAGAAAGTGGCATTATTTCTTCGAGCCTGTTTTGTCTGACAAAACATAGATACCCTGGAGCTGTATCCTTCTACAACCCTCAGCCTGGTAGTAGAGAGAGGAAAAAAAACTAAGAAGCATTAACAAACATTAATGTAAGACAGCTAAAAGAAAATTTAAAAAGAGCCATAATGACTCAATATCATAAAAAAATGTCATGGTCTGAGATGGTCCAAGATACAACCTGTTTCCTTTTGTCTAGTTGTCATCTTTACACCAAGAGCACGAGCCTAGTTTACAGTAAGACAATTGACACCACTAAACATAACTTAAATAGTAATTAGCGTAACAGTCGTTTTCTAGTACATATTTCCAGCCCAGATTATGATTGTGAAGCAAAGGCCATTTTCCCATTCATGTTGCTGGAATGGCAGTGTTTACATGAAAATCATTCTTACACTATTGCTAAATGTGTATGGCATCTATTTGCTACAATTGCTACCCAACTGCAAACTAGTTTTAAAATTCTGCATAAAGGTGCCAGGCAGGCAGCAATGTTGGAGGTGTGAAGGGGAAGAAAGAGGTAATTGGGAACATATTTTCTGGGAGTACAGTGAGTTGATGGACTTGAAGGATTCCCAACAGGATGCACTGTTGGGGATGCTGGGTGGGCAGACTGGTCTGATGAGGGAGGTGATTTTTCTGAGCTATGATACAAAATCGGAATTACCTAGACATGGTAAGGCCTTGCAGTGTCTAATAATGGTGGCTGCTAAAAAAAGCAATTACTAGAAAATGGAAATCAAAATCTAAACCAACTATACTCGAAGTAAAGAATATAGTAATAGAGCAAAAACAACTGGAATTGAGATCTTTAGAAAGGGGTAGGAGCAAACTACATAGGAAAAAAGGGGAATTGTGGGAATGATACATACAAGGGAGGAATGAGGTTTAAAAGGTGGCAGGACTTAAATGAGCTATGTAATGTTTGAGTGAGAAAAACTGGGTAGATTATAAGTGATTTTCACAACTGGGAGTGAAGTATAATGTTTGTTATATTAATATAGTTTGATTACTTTTATATTAATGTAAATTTGCCTATGTCACAAGTGATAATTCAATAAAGGTGTTTGAAAAAAAAAAATTCTGCATAAAGGATGCCATAGCAAAATCCTTTTTAATCAATACTCCTAAATATTTCACTTTATTATGTCCCATAAATAGGGGTATTGCTGAACCAATACACGTGTGGGTGCATAGTTTACAGCTACAGCATTTGTTTTGTCTTCATTAATCTAATATCCCCAAAAGACAACTGTCACAGAATGCTCCACAATACTGAGATGTCCTTTTCTGTTTTTATCAGATACAAAATAATACTAACTGCAAATAAAGACAGCTTTTCTTGATTACCATACCAGTAACATCCTTGAATTTCTGAGTCCTTTATTTTCTTTGCCAAGCGCTATAAATATTAAGCAAATAACAAAGGGGAGAAAGGATACCCATTCCTGATTCCTCTGTTCAGACACAACTTATCAGAGAGGAATCCTCCCATTTCACTTTTTGCCTCTGATCCTTCATATATCCCCCTAATTAACCTTATTATTGTATCAGGGAATGCAAATACTGCCATTTCCCTAATCATAAAATCCCAGCTTACTCTGTCGAATACTTTCTATGCATCAAGACCCACCAACAACAGTGGTATTTTCTTACATTCTGTTTCCCTCTGGATCATCATTATTCTATTAACACTGTCATATGCTTGCCTCTCTTCTACAAAACCACATTGACCTGTATCTATCAATTTTTGCAATACCTTTGCCCTTCTTTTATCTATTATAGACATAAACACTTTATAATCATGATTTAAAATTGAAATGATTCTATATAAAGCTGGGTCTGATGGGTCTTTACCATCTTTAGGTATTACAGCCATCATCACTTTCTTCCTGGATGTTGGCGCTTCTCCTACTTTTAAAATATTGCTAAACAAACCCTTACAGATCTTTATTACTTTCTTCCTGCCTCGTTTTTATTCCTGGAGACTTTCCTGCAAATTGATTGTATGTCACTGTTTTTATCTCATCTCCTCCTATCTTAACTGTTAATTGTTGAGCCTCAGCTACCTCTAACCTTGGCATACCTAAGTCTTCCATAAATAGTTCCATTTGTGTTTTTTCTTGATTTCTGCATTCCTCTGTTTTATGCAAATTTCTGAAATATATCTAATAGATCTACAGGATTTCTCACTATTTTTCTTGCTTTAGGCTTCCTAAGCTTGGCAACAACTATTTCTACTTAATGTTGCTGAAGTCATATATTTGTGCTCTGGAGTTATTGCTAAAAATAGTTACTTAACAGCAACCTTTCTAAACTTATTCATATTATCCAGATACTCCCTTATTTTCTCTTTAGCACTCTGAAGTTGTGCCTGTTCTTGCTCTGTGAGACCCCCCCCCCTTATTCTGCAATACTTTAACCTTTGTTAGCCTCTCTAAATAATTCTTGTTAATTCTTAAGCACATATTAATTTGTTATTTATTTTATTTTATTTCCAGTTTGATGACCAGGGAAGTCCACTGGGCCAAGCAAAGCCCATTTTCAGTGGAGGCCTGGGGAGAAAAGCTCCAAAAGCAGTTAACAGACTATAGCACAAGTAAAGAATGGAATATACAGTATACAAAAGCATAAATATACAATCTAAAGTACAAATACAAAATCAGGGAGGATATGTTTAAAAATCACAAATGTTAAAATATAGATAAAGTCAAAAGTAATACAGATAATATAATTAAAAGTAGAAGTCATAAAGTGTTAATACAAGTTTAGTGTTTGGTCTAACAATAATGTTAGTGATCAGAGGTGGTAGTAGATGAGATTGAAGGGAGGTTTGAAAGAGATGACAGTGTAATTTGATGACATCTTGACATGACAAGTGACATCTTTTTTTTTTTAATTTCTACCCTATTTTTAAACTCCACTGTCATTTTATCCCACTCACTTGCTATAACCTCTGAAAAAAATTCTATCTTCACTAAGAACTCATGAATAATTTCCACTACCCATTACTTAAATTCCTCTCTTTTTAACAGGCAGGTGAGGAAGCACCAGTATCTCATTTGTAGTTCATTACCCTGCACTTTTATCTTAGTTTTTATTGGTACATGATCTGAAATAGTCATTGGATGTGTGTTGGATCTTTCAATTAAATGCACATGTTCCTGTCAAATATAATTTTTGTGTACTCTAGCCCAGTTTTATTTTTTCTTGTGTAGCCCAGTTATTGTTCCTTGGGGAATAATATGTAAATTATCTCTCTGAGTTCCTTCTAATGAACTCACATCTTCCATACCAATATTGTCATACATTTCTTTATAAATCTACCCTCTTCTGTTATATTTTCCCTTTTTGGTCTACCAGACACATCATCACTATTGCAAATCAAGTTTCAGTCCCCACCTATGAATAACATTCCCTGTTGAAAGCTAATTATTTCTCCCCACATTTTCTTAAGCTCCATAACAGCAGTTTAAGTTTGAATATAAATATAAATATATGCCAGCATAATCCTCTTCCCTTGCCAGTAGCCTCTTTCCTCTTACTACCACAAATCTACCATTATTAGCTTTTCCTGTTCTATTACTATTGGAGTTCTCTAGCAATTAGTATATGTACTTCCCTTCCCTTTCCTTTGTCTCTGATATTTTACTGAATTTCTCTCCTGAAATAATTTCTTTATCAAATTCACATGCTCATTTCTTTCCAAATGTGTCTCCTGTAGCATTTCTATTTGCACTCTACATTTCTTAATATAACTGAATACTCATACCATTTTGCATAATATTTGTCAGGCCATTCATGTTTCAAATAATATGAATATTTTAGCCATTATGATAAGAAGTTATAATTTCCACATATTATACATGACAGTTTTTCTATTTCCATCGTTTGTGTTAACGCACCCACTAATCTTTGGTAGGTTGATCTTTTGTACAGTTGTTTCTTGTCATCTTCATTTGAACCTATGTCACATTTTCAAGATGTTTTATTTTAATGAAAACCCTCAGAGAAAATAAAAAAACACAAAGAATACCCTCATAACATATTAACTTAAAGCAAACACACAAAACTATGTACATCTTCAAATAATGTGGTTTAACCCAAACTGACAGCTGCAACCACAGGTATTACCTAATCTAAAATTAAGGTTATCCATGCTAAAGCTCATGTTACAGCCTGTGCTCCTACTTACACTGATTTCTGTCTACTCTTTTAGTATATATCTCCCCCCATTGTGAAAAACAGCTTATATGCTTGCAGAAAACATTAAAATTTAGCCTTAAGAAAAGGTACACTGGCTATCTTTAAATAAAACTAAATTGTACACTGTTCTAGAAAATGCATTGAAATTTTAGGTACCAGGAACGCTGCCTTCTCTTATTCATTTCTGATAATATCAAACTTTAATTTTACTGAGTTGCTTGCCCTTGTACCCTTTAATTTTATATTTCCCTCAGCAAACAATGTCCAGACCTCTCAAGATTTACTGCATGCACCTGTAGCCAGCTTGTCTCCATGGAAACATAAGAAGAGAATGTACAACTGCCCTCAGCTGCAGACATCTCAACTCACACTAAAATTTTATTTGCTAAATAAAACCTAATTGCATTCACAATGTTTTCTTATTTTTTTAAACCAACATGCTTACACAAAAAATGTTTTTAGATTAATCCAGGGTCATTAATCCAGACATTTTCATATGCAAAAGGAAAAGAAAACATCTTAACTCTACATATATTATAATTAACTGAAAAACACACCAAAACCCACAGTAAATACCACGATCCACACTTGCTTGTAACGTAAAAAAGCAGAAAGCTCTTTAATACAAAAAAATCCTAGAACAATCGATCGTTGAGCGCTTTCATGTATAAAATACACTTCCTCAGAACAAAGAGACAGCCTAAGAACACTGATTATAAAATTAAAAAAACGCCAAAATTAATTGAATTGAAACTGCACCCTCCCCTTTTCTTTAAAAAGACAGTGTAAAATTCCACATAGTAATACATTGAATAACTAATAATACAACAATAAATGTACATTTTACATGAAAATGTTCTATAAAAGACAAATAATGGTTGTTCATAAAACCAAGTAATAATATACTGCATATGAACCTACAGTTTGATGTTTATGTAGACCAAAATAATTCTAATAAAAATAAACTATCTGATGAAACTAATATGGAAATAGACCATATCCAAATAGATGAAGTGTAAAAAATAAATTTCATCAAAATGTTATCTGTGGATTACTTAAAAATATTTCCTTGTCCAAAAACAAAATATAATATAATGAATGCTCATATATGAGTGTTTGCACATGTAAAAGTAAATACAACAGTTTGTTGTATAAGAGTATATATACATATCATAAGAATGTTAGGCATTTCTAATCAGGGGTTTAGTTGGTATCATTTCGTTTAAACCTGGTAGGCAAGCTGCGTTTAACTTCAACTGCCATTTAATTTCCTTCTCACCCACAATTTTTTTGATGTCACCACCCCTAGGGTTATCCCTCGCGACTTCCAAAATCGCAAATTTAAATTTATCACATTTTGCTTGTGGAAATGTGATGGAATAAGGCATTGTTGTTGTCCTTTCTCCCCATGCAATATGTGTGATCATAAATCCTGTTTTTTATTTTTTAGCTGTCTGTCGGAATTTTACACTGTCTTTTTAAAGAAAAGGGGAGGGTGCAGTTTCAATTCAATTAATTTTGGCGGTTTTTTAATTTTATAATCAGTGTTCTTAGGCTGTCTCTTTGTTCTGAGGAAGTGTATTTTATACATGAAAGCGCTCAACGATTGATTGTTCTAGGATTTTTTTGTATTAAAGAGCTTTCTGCTTTTTTACGTTACAAGCAAGTGTGGATCGTGGTATTTACTGTGGGTTTTGGTGTGTTTTTCAGTTATTTGTTGCACCCACAGTGACTTTTTGGTATATATTATAATTAATGTACTTTTACAACCACTCACTCACCCCAACAGTCTAAGATTACAGAATATTAACATAAAACTGCTTTTGTCCAGCATTTCATCTCTTTTTACATTGCAATGTCGACAATTCTAAAAATAAAACGTATTTATTTAGTATCTTTATCACATCCAACAATCACTGAAAAGACCCTCATTTCCTCATTTTAGCTACCCCTGACTACACACTACCCAAATCTGCTTTACTGTATAACATGCAATGAGATATTTTATATAAATACTGTTAAGGACAAAACTGTTTTACTTAGTTACTTTTCTCTTTTTATTGTCCTTTCAAACTTTAATAAGATGAAGTAGGGTATATTTCAGTTTTGCCTGCCTTCTTCTTAGTCATCTCTATCTCCCAACACCAAACTCTGTTTCAAGTCTAAGATACTCCTGATTCCTCTAGTCAACTGTTGCGTTTTTTTTTCTGTCAAGCATTTTTCTTTGGAACATTGGAAATGGTTTTACAGCAAAGTCTCCATGAGTTTCATTATTAGCAGAATGAGAAGCAGAGCCCTTTCTTTTACGTCTCACTTTTTGCTGGACAAACATTTGTATTTCCCCCTTAGCCTGTTCTTCATCAAAAATATCTTTGATCCTCCAAGAAAAAATATCCTGAAGACAGATACAGCAGCTTAAATCTCATTCCTGCCTCTTGCCATTCCCTGATTGCTGGGATAAATTTGCTTCTCTTCTGTCTGCTGTACAGTGAATAATCATTTTCTGCAAACACTCTACTATCCCCAATTTTTAATACTTTGCCTTTCTGCTACAGTTTTGTCAGGATGAATCTTTCTGCTGGTATGATTACATCTTTGCTAATACAGGTTTTGGTTGCTTTCTCATAGACAGATTTGGAGCATACACTCGATGTGTCCTCTCATAAGTTCATTGATTCATGGGCAAGTGCTAGGCTAGCTGTTCTCCTGGGTCATTTTAAGCCTTGCCAGGTTCCCAAAGGTGAGACTCAAACCCTGTACTTTGTGCCTGTGAGGTAAACACCTTAAACATTATACCAGCCCTCCTCAATTAACAAATCTTGCCGTGGAAGACCAGTCCAGTTGCTTATTTGTGCTTTCATGAAATTGATACAGTCTGTTTCTTCCAGTTTCTCAGGCACAATAAAAAATCTTAGGTTTTCTCTGCATGCTCTGTCCTCTAACTGTACCATTTTTTGAAACAGCTCTTCTTGAGAAGTCTCATTCTCAGCCAGCCTTTTCTTCATTTTGATCTCTATTTTTACAGTTTTATAAGTTCATCTGAATAGGTTTTTAAAGCTTCTTCCATTTTTACCAGACTTTTCCTATTTGAGTCGATATACTTCTTCAATGTTTCATTTATTTTAATCAGCTCTAAATGCATTTGATTTACTATTCCTGTGAATTACTGGAAGCCAAGTCTTGTACCAAAGCTGCAGGATTTTGCTGACTAGCTGCAGGATTCTTCCCAGTTAGTGTTTTCTCTTTACCTTTTCTAGTTGATTTTCTTTCAAAGTTTCTTCTTTGCTGGCATCCAGGCAGTGTACTTACTAGCCAGTAATTGAATTTTACTAAAGCTGACAGAATTACTAGCCATTTTCTCTGTTTCTTTTTTCACACTGGGAGAGATGAAATTAAGCTGTTGGTCAATGTGCAGCCATCTTAAAAGTCCCTCCACATTTTAATAAATTTATATCCTTATTTCCAACCTCCAAATCCCCCAAATTCTCCATAATTGTCCCAATTTTATACCATTAAAACGTTTGTAATGTAACATACTCCCCGGGATTCATGAAGCTTGTGCCAGGTGCAGGTGTAGCGTCGGCGTTCTAACACCAAAGATGGCCACCGAGCGATTCAGGTACGAGCTGTTCCCACGTGCACTACCAGCGTACACTACGCCCGCACAACTCCTGAGCCTTGTATGCAAGGAATATATAAAAATATAGAATAAAACCGCAATGAAACACATATCATGATTTCCTCATAATAGTCAATGGCAGGCATGCTACACCATACACATGGCGCAAGGGTTGCTAAGGGGCAGTGACAGTGTTATGTGCAGTAGCTAGGAATTAGTAGGCAATGCCATGCAAATGAGAGGAGTAATAGTGAATCACAGATTCCCTGCTGGTGTAAGGATGCACCTCACAGCGTAGTGTTATAACACTGAGGTGAGCCCTTGAGATAAAGATGACATCAAGAGAGGGGTGTGTCGCCATTGCTGTAAGCACATTGGAACATTGCTAAACCGGTCTGCCCCTAGCTATGCAAAGCTGCAGGATAGGGGTGTGTCGAATTGCCCATAGCTATGCTTAGCTGAGAGTACACAAGGTAACCGAGTATGCATGTGAACGGAGATGAAAACGCACGTAAACCCAGTAAATGGGTATGGGCGGTGCGCACTGCAGCTGAAACAGGAAGGATACAGGAAAGAAATAAGGAAATGCTGCAGCAGTGAAATTGGAGTACAAATGACTAATTAACACCTAGGAGCCTACCGTGGGCCATTGACAACAGCTAACAAGGCTGCAAGCAGCTACCTGCAGAACAGGGAAGGGGAGGGGCTGTACTGCAAAGAAAACAGCAAAGTGTCAAAGCAGAACAAAGGCGATATACAGTATATCAGCTACAAGGCACATTTCACCATGACTGGGTAGGGAAAGTACAAAACAAGAAAGACGGCAGGTGGATGCATGCCTGATAATGGGAGGGGATCCAGGCCTAAAAGTGAATTAAAGGGCAACAGATTAATCAAGGCAGGCAAGTAGATCTCCACAGTAAAGGCCCCACACTCACAGTACTTATTGCAAAACCCATAATTAAGACACGCAGCAGCTGGAATAGCTCATACACACCCACTTACATCAGTAACATCCATAGCACAATCCTATAAAGTGTGAAAGTACCTCACAAACATTTGTGTATTCCCATACACTCTGCACCAGTGGTGTATACAGACGGGGAACTTTTATTATGTACATGTTAGGGGCTGCCATAGCTTTGATCCACCAGCATGTGTTGGAGACTGAAGGTGGTGTGGAGGATGATGCACACGACCACCGCAGGCACCAGAGGAGGAAGAGAGTGTTCAGACCCAAGCTAACCTACCAGGGGCTACATGATCTGGAGATAGTAGAGCATTACAGGGTGGACAGGGACACCCTACAGCAACTTGTGGAGCTGTGCTGGCCATGCCTCAGAGCCAGAACAAACAGAGAGGATACCCATCCCAGTGGATACAAAGGTATGTGTAAGCCTGAGAATACTAGCTACAAGTACCTTTCAAAGACCAACTGGGGATATCATGGGTATCTCACAGGCATCAGCATCCAGGGTACTACACCAGTTCCTGGATGCCATGTTACCACATGCCAATGAACACATATACTTCCCCCGAACGCAGGAGGAGTTGGCCAGCAAAATGCGTCTCTTCCACCATGTGGCAGAATACCCGGAGGTACTAAGTGCAATAGACTGCACGCACATACACATCAAATCACCACCCGGTGAGCAGGGTAGGCGCTACATAAACCACAAGGGATACCCCTCCATCAACTGCCAGGTCATGTGCAATGCCCAGGGCATTATCATGGATGTGTGTGCTGGCAGCCCTGGAAGCTATCACGACTCCCACATCTGGCATGCCTCACAGCTGTATCGATTATTTGCCAGGGGGGACATCCCAAATGGCCACCTGGTGGGGGATGCTGGCTATGCACTGGAACCGGGGATGATGACTCCCATCAGAAATGCACACACACCCATGCAGGAACACCATAATGAGGCACACGTACAAACTAGAATCATCATAGAGCGTGTGTTTAGGATGCTGAAATCACGGTTCCATTGCTTGTACATATCTGGTGGGGCCTTGCAGTACTCTCCAGGCACATGTGCCCACATCTTCATAGTGTGTGCCATGCTACACAATATGGTCCTGTGGAAACAGCTGCAGCAGGGACAGAATGGTGAAGGCCCTCACTGCCCAGCACCATTGCCAAGGACCCTTCAGGCACAGAAGTACTCAGACCATGAACACCCTGAACCAGCCCCAATAGGCAGATGGAGGCGTGCCCAGTATGCCCATGCCTTGGCAAAGAGGGAACGTATAACACACATACTGGCAGTGTAGGCACCTTGGGACTGACACCTTTCTCCACCTGCACACACAGTAAAAATGGATGGCACACACACAAGACAACCTGTAAATTGTCATGTATAGGCAGTCTACTGTGTGCATCCAACATAGGCAGCCCTCAACTATTGCACACACAACAGCCATTGGCACAAGGTAAGTCAACACCTGAACAATAAATTAAGCTATCAGCATATGCAAATACTGTATGTATAGCTTCATAGGTAGGTACTTGGCCAACTGCCAGAGGCCATTCATAAGGCCAGCCAAAATGTGTCAGCTTTTGCCACCCCATTGATTCATTAACCATCCCTCTGTGGAGCAGAGCCAATGGTGGGATCCCTGGGGTGCATCTACTGTTCCCCATCCACCCTTCAAGGTTTCTCTTGCAGAGTGTTAGTGAGGGGGTCTGTATAATGTAGTTAGGGATGTTGTTCCAAAGTATGGGGAGTGTCTGAGACAGGAAGCTGTCCCTCCAGCATCTTCCGGTTATTGTTGTGGCAAGTTCAGCTCACTACAGTGTGTGGCTCACTATGACATGGATTCCCATAGGTGGAGCATCTCCATCAAGCCTGAGCTTGACATGGCTGTGTTGGCCAGTGGAGATCATCTCTGGGTAAACGAGATGCCATTGAGTAAAGCAGGAGTTTATTCAGTCCAGCTGCATAGGCCATATGTTGGAGACCAGTATTCCCCTCGGTGAGGTACATTCGTGGACCCCCCAGCTGTTGGATGTGTCCTCTGAGGTACATCCCAGATGGGTTATTATACGCTATGATGGGACTGATGAGTGATGAGTAAAGGGGCACTATAACCCCAGTATGTCTAGATGGGAATCCTTTATTAATCAGATGGCCTACATAGAAGGATGTCCTAACTACTGTGGAGATATGATTGTCAAAGGGGAGATCACTACCTACCTTAGTCCCCAGATACCCCATTACCTCATCTGTATTAAAGTGGCTGCTGGTCATGTGTTAATATATGGGTGCCAATTCCAGAATGGAATGATAATGCAGTTAGTGGCACTTGGCTGGGGGCCGTGTCATTGGCAACCAGTGACGTTCTCTGTGAGGCCCCTTGAGGGATGTCTGTGTCAGCTGGACTATGAATCATGGCTCCCTGTTTGCAGTCATTGCCAAACATGGTCTGCTGTAGTCCACCTGTGTTTGCCTGTACATCTGAGATATATATGCCAAACAGTAGGGCTCCCAGGACTGAGTCCTGTGGGACACCAGTCGCGACTGTTCAAGAGTTGGACCTGGAGACCACTAGTCGTACCATGTGGGTTCTGTGTGTAAGCCCATTGGCAACCCAACCTGTGATGTATGGGTGAATGTATAGGCTGGTGTGTTTATCAGTAACACCTGAGTGGGGCATGGTGTCAAAATCCTTGGTGAGGTCCAGGTAGTATGTGAGAACCACCTCCCCCGTCATCTTACATCTTGGTGACTGTATGTAAGATGTCACACAATTTCAGTAGGCATGAACTGCACTCAACCAAGCTGACCTGGGTTGGGTCACATGTTTGAAAGTTACCAATGTCATTGTTAATGACTGCCATGAGGATGTGATGTGAACCATACCATTGCAGACCAGGCTAGTTAGGCTTATGAGGTGGTAGTTACCATGGTCAGTTGTGATTTCACCTTGATGGGAGTGGAATAACAGTTGCCACAAGCCATTGTATGGGCATGTAGCCTGTGGAGAGGCTGAGGTAGGAATGCCAAATTAGGTGGGGGGGGCAGGTTGTCTTGTACAGTTTGCAAGATGCAGTCTGGGTCAACATCTGCCTCCATTGATGCTGTGTTCTGCTGTTAGAGAGGGCCATTTCCACCTGTGTGTCTCTGATGGTTGGGATACTGTACCTTTCGGGTAGTGCTGTAGGCTCTTTAGGGGGTGAAGTATGCACCAAATGTATCTGCAAGGATGTTGGCGATATCAGTAGGGTCAGCATATTTTGTGCTATATTTCACCAGCACAGTGCAAATCTGTCTCACCACGTAGATCCTTGACATAGCCAAAGAAGGCTTTGTGATTATCTTTCGAATCCTTGCGTATTCTCCTGCTGATGTTAGCCTTGGATGATGTCATGAGGGACCTACGTATCATGCTAATAGTGGTCACGGATGTCTGCCCTTCGTGGGATTTGCTGTGTGTCTGGAACACTGTCCTACTTCTGTAGTATAGCCTGTTTATTGCAGAGGTCCACCAGACTGGTGTCCTTGTCTAGGAGGAGTGAGTCTTGGTTTACCAGTGATGGCATGATCCATACATGCATGTATGTGCTAATAGACTGCATTTGTAAATCTGTCTGTATCTTGAGCAGTGTTTCCCCTTAGCGTGGGGGCTGTGAAACCCCCCACCCCTGTCACTAGTAGTGTAAATTTAGCTGTAGGAAAGGTATACACTGTAGTATCCATGGGTGGGGGAGATGCTAGTGTGTGGAAACAATGAATAGTTAATGGTCAGATCTAACCAGTGACCGGTTAACCTCCACTGTGGTACACCTGTTTCCCATGTTGGTGATGACCACATCTAGTAGTTTCCACCCCACGTTAGGGAGGTTACCACCTGATACAGGGCATATGAGGTGATACATTCCAAGAAGCCCTGATCCTGGAAGTGAGTACCGGAGTACATTTCCCAGTTAATGGTATGGTAGTTGACATTGACCAATGCCAGGGTGTGCGTTAGGACTGTCGTGTTCTCCACTGTCTCCATGTAGGTGGAGTGGAGGTCCTGGGTCATGGAGGGTGATCCGTAGCAGGCCACATTCCACATTGCAGTTGTGGCTGATGTTAGCTGCACATGGATGATCACAGAGGTATCATGCTGCCCCACTAACCTGGAGGTGTAAGTATCCCTGATGAATATGGATACAGCCCCTCCATGTCTGTCAGTCCATGTTCTGTAGCTGAAATGTGTGGTATGGGTTGTAGTCTGGTAGTGCTGGTGTGCTCTTAGGAGTGTTAAGACAGATTTCAGTTAATGCACAGATGTTGATGTCATCCATCCTGAGGAGTGCTGCAAGTGTATGCATGTTGTGATCACAACCCCTGGTGTTGAGTAGCATAATCCTCATAGAATCTGCTATGTGCTGTATACGGAGCTGGTATTCACCTTCGAGACTCTCCTAAATAAGGCACCATGGGAGTGCCAATAGCCTTGGCCAGTATTTCAAAGCATAAGGCTGACACATAGGCCGATATGGTATCATTGCATGCATGTTCCTCATCTGTGCTTGTTTTTCATCTCCCCTGTAGGTAACCTACTGGTAAGCAATAGAAAGCCTTAAACTTATACAAGTCTTCTAGCTTCCAAGATAGGCTTTTGGAGTGACTAAGTATCAGTGTTCTGTATGTTCTTGCTATACTCAGCTGTTTCCTGACTACATGGTGAGTTTACACTGTATATTGTGATCTGAAGGTCTGTTTATTCACATATTATGGCTGTGATGGCCTGCATGTTAGAGGTTCACAGATAGCCTACTACCTATCTGCCCAAGGGCAATTAGAAGCATAGCAACAGTGTGTTGGCCTTCCCCGCACCATTGATGAAGTAACTGAGCCTCTGTCAAGCATAGCCAATGAAGCAATTCCAGGCATATTTGCTGGAAGCTGTTGAAGACTGGGGTTGTGGAGGGTGATAGGGGCACTTAGTGATCTAAAGAGGACATGTTAATGTGGCAATTCAACACCATTCAATTCCTCCAACAGGTCTTGCAGCTATCAAACTGGACAGACTCCCCCACCCCCTGGCTGTATGGTTCTGGGACACATGATCCCAGGGGTGTATAGTCTGTTACCCATTCACACAACAAGGTTTCCCTTGAAGTGTGTCAGTAAGGGGCTATGCCTAATGTAGTTAGGAATGTAATGTATTGTTTCACAGTATATTTGTTATATGTTGTTATTTCAAGAGTACGTGAAGCTCAGTGAGTTTGGGGGCTCCCGCCCTTTGCTTAGTCTAGCTTACACATAGAAATCATCTAAATAGGAAATAGGCAGAAGCAATGTTAATGTCAACAGTGTAATGGTTACAGCATCCGCATAGTATCTGTGCATTCGAAGGTTACAATCCTGATAAAGGCAGGGATGTTTATCATGTGCAAAAGTATACCTTAACCACAGCTTGCATATATAGGTAGCAATCGTCTGTATAATAAACATTCGAATCACCCATATAAACCCATGTGTGCAGGAGAGTACAGTCAACAGAGAATGTAATGTTATGTCAGCACATAGTGAGATGTTATGTCAATGACATGTATGTATCCAGAGTAGTTAGCGGATGTGGTCGTGTTTGCGCGCACAGGCTATATGTTACAAAGTTTGTTTAACTGTGTTTAACTGCTGCTATGATGTCACACAAACACTTTTAAACATGCTTACAACTGTTTAAATGAGCCTTATTCTGCAGTAAAAAACATTCGTAAAGAATCACAAGTGTCGAACCCTGGACCATGCACACTATAGTCATGGGACGTACCACTAAGCCATCCGAGGTGTACACATGTTTCATGGTCTTGAGACTACACCTTATATTATATGCATTTCCCTGTAATGATTACAAATGGGACAGTGACTTTGTGTACATATGTACAGTACATTGTAATGTACTGTAGTTTGTGAACCAACACATTCCAGTCTACAGATGTATTACTGTTACAAACTAATACGAAACATATATATATATATATATATATATATATATATTATACAGTTATATCAATAGCCATATATATAAACATCTATGAACACACTTCTTGACACAGAAGCACTCCAAAGGAATTGGAGTGTACACAAAACACACGCAGTTCTGGTATTATAACAATTAATATTAACCTAATTCACCATAGAAGGGGTGGTTGTTGTGTATGTGAAGATTGGGGTGGGGAGGAATGATGGGTAATACAATCATGCATCAAGGAGGGCCTGGGTCGGATGTCCAATAAGTGAACTGGAGGGGCATACATGGAGTATGGGGGCAATATAAAAAGGACACAAAGCAAGAACCTTACTCATTCATAATACACCCTGTCATGTCACATTGCAACACCTACTTTCACAAACATATGAACATTAACATGTATCAGACATATGTACACCAACTGACTATCACATTTGTTTTCAGTAGTGAGGAATGTCTGTAGTATAATGTATATTCTAAACACCATAACATTCATACATATCTCAGATGCCTTAGTGGTAAAGTCAGTGACTGTGGTATTCATGGTCCCAGGTTCAAGACCTGCAAGGACTGTTAGGTTATTCTGAGGGCTAGAATAAGGGCTTTTGGCTGCAGGTGGATTAAAGCACTCTTAAGCAGTTGTAAGCGGGTTTCCACGTGTTTGCAGGACAGTAAGCGGCACTGAAACACGGTAAACGGAGAAGCGCTTCACACGTTTGACCTTTGATTAACGTCGTGCAGACCATGGGAAAACCTGCTCACAACCACGTAAATGTGCATTATTCACACTTTCCCTACCAGTGCCTACTCTGAGAGATAAAATAATAACACCTTCCAGGAGTAGAACCCGCAACCATGTACTCCATCCTCAGAGTAGCCTAACACTAAGCTACCTGGGATGTACCTATCCCAGTTGTGTATGCAGGCAGGTTAAAACACAAAAGGGAGGAATGTGTTCAAATAGTACAACCCGCCATGTACCCAATTAAAGGTGTATGCTCATATATATATATATATATATATATATATATAGAGAGAGAGAGAGAGAGAGATACATAGAGACATGTCAATATATGCAGGTCTACATATATATGTAGATATATAGGCAGGTTAAAAACATCTACACATCTATGGAGGTACAGATAAACGTATGCAATAATGTATATATCTATATACATATATACACACACACACACATATATATATATATATATATATACACACACACACACACATTCACATATATATATGTGTGTGTGTGTGTGTGTATGTATATATATATATATATATATATATATATATATACATACACACACATGTATATATATATATATATATATATATATATATACATGTACACACACACACATATATATATATATATATATATATATATATATATATATATATACACACACACACACACACACACACACACACACACACAGATATATATACACACACACACACACACATATATATATATATATATATATATATATATATATATATATATATATATATACACACACACACACACACACACACACATACATACATGTCTGTAGACAGCATCCGAAGTGGTCATATCTGAGTATAACCTGGACCATAGCAATCACACATTCTGCCCCCACCCCAAACAATATGAACATAACATATGAAGAGTATATGCCAATACACTATTACAAATATGTTCTATGGACACAGTCACCAACACAACTGCAATGACTGTAAATATCCATGACAGAATTACACAGACAGCTTTCATTTTGCAAATCTTTATTACATTCTGATGTATTGCCAAAAGGATTCAAGGACTAACAGTATCTGCATGCTATACAGGAAGCATTTAATAGTGCCTTAATGAATCAGCCTGCAGTTACCATAGTATTAGTCCACTAAGGGATAGGTGTTCACATAGGGAAAGAACACCCACACACATATAGATGTTGTATAAAAGGAGTTCCTACACACCTGCATGTGCTATGTACACCCACCAACATCTACCCCACAACCGAAATAATTACATCAGTACATACTGTCACACCACAACCAATTATGCAACTACTGTACAACATCTGCTAAAACCTTAACATACCTGAACACAGACACACTAACATAGCCCTATGTGAAATAGCTGCCATTATACAATTGAACAGCTGCTGATGTAACAGGGTTTGTATGAACTAATCCCGTTTCAGGGGGTTGAAAGGTTCGTACACCAGGAAGTTTTACTGAGTGCTGACTATTAGCACAGTACGATACACAGTAACACCAACCTAAATATGTCTGGTAGGCACACTGTAAACACCCTAACATTATATGCATAGCTATGCAGCTTTGAGCTGGTCAAACAATCTGGCCAGACTGAAACATATGCAGAAGTATTAGGTACAGACAAACCCTGCACAAGTAGCAATGTTCAGAAATATAACAGCAGTACTCACATTTAGACCAACTCCTCTAGGCATTACACACAATATATTACTGTTCCTCTCCATGCAGCTGTTGCAAAGAGATTCCAAGCAATACTTCCACACTGTCTTCCTCACAAGTAAGTGTTACATCCTGGTAAAGAAGGAGACCACACAAGTTATGGAGTTGTAAGGCCTTTCTTTATTAAGAGCCTCCAGGTGCGCACCCATGCTACATGCTTACACTTCAGCAAGTCATCCATACACCGGAAACAACAAGTCACCAGAGAATACAGAACCAACATTACATGTTGCAATCCCCACAGCGCCCCTACAGTACAACAACAACATTACCAGCCCGAATACTACATCCCTCCCCTTTTAAACTATGACATAATCCCTTACATCAGCAACTAGGGAGCAAGTTTCAAACAATGCTTTTAGTCACTTATTTCTAAATAACGGGCTAGTTATTAACTGGTTACCAAACAATCTAGCTATGTTGTTCTTGTAATCAATACATGCACTTTTTTTTTAACATTGATAGTCCTTCAAGTAACTAGGTTTAACCAGCACACGCTTAGAACGGCGCAGTGGTACCACCTTAGGTGACTCCGGTGTCACAGTTACCACTTCAGGTATCGGTATGTCCATCCCTGGAACGGTTGGATCCTCGGGAACCTCTCCTTCCACGTCCCGGCGGTCTCCTTCGATTGGCGATCCTCCGCCACAGCCCTGGTTCAACTGAACGGTATGTCCATGCTGGCAGTTCCATGGAGTCCTTCTTCTGTTCGCTCCGCAGAATCTGGTCTACATGTCTCCTCACCAAAAATCTCCACCAAAATTTCCCCCTTTTCCCCCCTTTTTTCCCCCTTTAAAAAAACCCCAAAAAAGAAAAATTTTAAAACCTTTTTAAAAACCCCTTTTTTTAAAAAAAACCCCAAAAATTAAAAAACCCGGAAAAAATTTTAAAAAAAAAACCCAAAAATTTCAAAATTTTAGGGGAAAAAAAACCCCAAATCCCTTTTAAAAAAAATTTTTTTTCCCCCGAAAAAAAAATTTTAAAAATTTTTTTTTTAAAAAGGGGAAAAAAAATTACAAAAAATTTGGGAAAAATTTTTTAAAAAAAATTTTTTTAAAAATTTTTTTAAAAAAAAAAACCCCCCCCAAAAAAAATTTTCCCCTTTTTGGGGGGGAAAAAATTCCCCCTTTTCCCTTCCCCCTTTTGGCCCCCCAAAGGGGGCCCCAAAATTTGGGGTTTTTTTTTAAAGGGGGGGGGCCCCCTTTTTTTTAAAAACGGCAAAAACCCCCCAAAAAAAACCAAAAACCCCCAAATTTGGGGGGGGAAAAAAAAAAAACCCTTTTTAAAAAAAACCGAAATTTTTAAAAAACCCCTTTTTTTTTAAAATTTTTTTTTGGCCTTTTTCCCCCCCCCAAAAAAAATTTTTTTAAAAAACCCCCTTTTTAAAAAAAACCCCGGGAAAAGGGGTTTTGGAAAAAACCCCGGGGTCCCCCTTTTTTTTCCCCCCCCCTTTTTTTTTTTAAAAAGGGGGGGCCCCCTCCCCCCTTTAAAAAGGGGGGTTGGGATTTTTTTTTTAAAAAAAAACCCAACCCCAGGGTTTTTGGTTTTTAAAAATTTTTCTTTCCCCAAAAAAATTTCCCCCCAAAACCTTTTAAAAAAAAATTTTTGGGCCAAAAAAAAATTTTTTTTTTAAAAAATTTTTTTTTTTTCCGGGTTTTTGGGCCCGGGGGAAACCCGGGGGTTTTGGGGGGGGAAAAAAAATTTTTAAATTTTTTTTAAAAAAATTTTTTTTCCCCCAAAAAAATTTTTTAAAGCCCCCCCCCCCAAAAAAAAATTTTTTTCCGGGGGGGTTTTTTCCCCCCCCCCCATAAAATTTTTCCCCAAAATTTTTTTAAAAGGGTTTGGCCCTTTTTCCCCCTTTTTTCCCAAGGAAAAAAGGGGGCCCGGTTTTTCCATTTTTTCCCCTTGGGAAAAAAAAAAAAATTCTTTTTTTTTCCCCCCCCGGGGGGGGGGAAAAAAATTGGTTTTTCCCTTTTTAAAAATTTTTTTTAAATTTTTTTCCCCCCCCTTTGGGGGGGTTTTTTAAATTTTTTTAAAAAAAAAGGGTTTGGGGAAATTAAAACCCTTAAATTTTTCCCCCCCTTTTTTTTTAAAAAAAAAAATTTTTTGGGGGGGGCCCCCTTTTAAAGGGGGGTTTTTTTTCTTTTTTTTTCCCCAAACAAAAACCCCTTTTCCCTTTTTTGGGGGGGGGCCCCCCCGGGGGGGGGTTTTTTTTTCCTTTTTTAAACCTCTTTTTCCCCTTTAAAAAATTTTTTTTAAAAAAAAAATTTTGGGGGGCCCCCTTTTTTTTGTTAAAAAAAAAAAGGGGGGTTGGGGGAAAATTTTCCCTTTTTAAATTTGGGAAAAAGGGGGTTTTTTTCATTTTTTAAAACCGCCCCCAAACCCACACCCCCTTTTTTTCCCAAAAAAACCAAATTTTTTTTCCCCCCCCTTTTTTCCCCCCCAATTTTTTAAAAATTAAACCAAAAAAAAAATTTTTGGGGTTTTTTTTTGGGGAAAATTTGATTTTTTCCCCATTATTTTTAAAAGGGGGGGGTTTAAAAATTTTCCCCCCTTTTTTCCCCCCCCCCGGGGGGGCCCCCCTTGGGGGTTTTTTACTTTTTTTAAAAAAAAAAACCCCCCCCCCCCAAAAGGGGGCCCTTTTTTTTTTAAAAAATTTTTTCCCCCCCCCCAAAAAATTTTTTTTTTGGAAAAGGGGGGGAAAACTTTTTTTTTAAAAAATTTTTTTGGGGGGAAAAAAAGGGTTTTTTTTTTTAATTTTTTTTGGGCCCCTTTGGGGGCCCCTTTTTTTAAATTTGGGCCCCCCTTTTCCCCCCCCTTTTAAAATTTTTCCCCCCCCCCCCAAAATTTTTCCCTTTTGGCTTTTTTTTTTCCCCTTTTTTTCCCTTTTTTTTTCCCCCCCCCAAAAACCAAAATTTTTCCTAAGCCCCTTTTTTCCCCCCCCTTTTTTTTTTAAAAAAACCCACCCTTTTAACTTCAAACTGCACCATTTACCATTTAAGTCCAACTGGGTTTTAATGGGGTCAACTCTTTTACCTGGTCTCTTTCATGTTAAAATTTTAAAACTTCCCCCTTTTGGTTTGTGGATCTGTACCTTCACGCATGTGGGGTCATACTGGGTTTTTTTTTTGGCCCCTTTTTGTCCATTTTACTGTTTTTTCCCCCCCTTCTCGGGTGGTAGAGGCGGGCAATTTTCATGGCCTTTTTCCCAAACATGGCATTTTTTTTAAAACCCCAGTTCCGGGCAGATGTTCACCTCCACACCTGTAACAAGCATACTGACCAGACTTCCCTTGTGGTTTATGCTCCATGACCACCATATGGGAATATGACCCCCCAATGGTTCTTGGCTGTAAATCCAAAGTCTTTATTTGTCTCTTTGGGCCCGTTAAAATTCAAGGCCTTTTTAAAAGACAACTCATGCTGCTAAAAACTGGATGGGTCATCTGCAATTCCACACACGAGCCTATCTGAGCATTTTTTCAGTCTGTCCCCATAATCACAATGTTGCGAATTCCCCAAAGGACATAACCCCTTAATTTTATTGGCCCCCCAGTCCTGGGAAATTTTAAATTGAATCTGGACTATATGGGGTTATAATGCAACAAGTAAACTCTAACTCTGGAAAATTTGTCCCCGGGTTTTTCAGGACTCAACAAGTTCCTCATCAAACTGTATTTTTGTACCAGCTCAAATATGGCTCCCGGGGCTTTCCCTTATTTGGGTTTTCCAAAAAATGTTCCAACACTTCACAATACTCTTCCCAGGTCTGTGTCTGACATTATGCCACCAGTGACCCCAACATGGAACCAGACATCTAGCAGGCCCCCCTTTATCGTACAGAAATGCAGCCCAGGGTTTTCAGGACTGGGGGCATCCCCTCCTTGCCCAAAATGTTACATCCTGGTAAAGAAGGAGACCACACAAGTTATGGGTTGACCCTTTTTTAAGAGCCTAGGTGCGCCCCTGCTACATGCTTACACTTCTGCAAGTCATCCCAAAACAACAAGTCACCAGAGAATACAGAACCAACATTACATGTTGCAATCCCCACAGCGCCCCTACAGTACAACAACAACATTACCAGCCCGAATACTACAGTAAGGCAAAGGGATAATGCTCAAGTGGAGTACTCAGTTATATTCCACTGTAGCCATGGTATTGGCTAAGGCAGTAGCAGCGCAGCTGATGTGCATGTAACAAGCTACTTAGGAGCACCAGTTGGTCATCAGGATAGCACATGTTACTAATCTGTAACTATAAAAGGTTGCCTTGTCACACATTCAAACCATCTGTATCTACCTGTAGGACAGTACAAAACACTGAAAGACGAATCGAAAATGAGTATTACACCAGTTAATAACACCTCCGATTACTAAGATGGTATGTATAACATGTAGTATGTCTGTGTATGTAGTACCTGTATTGTAAAAATTACAGTGTAATCAATGCATATAGTGGAAATAGCTATCATGTAGCGATGTATTGTTGAGCAGTAGTAATGACTGTAGCATTCTATGTGCGTACTGATGTAGGTCACACGGCACACTCTGCATACACCACAAGGGATGATATGGGCTTGGAACCCACCAATTCGCTTCCAGCCTCCGTCAGTGTCAGGACTGGTCCAACAAGTATTTTTAAAAAGGGGGTAGTATATGTCATATATTGTAACAGTGACAAAGTATTTTTATAAGTAAGATGAACATGTTAAAGGTGGGCTTACCCAAATATGGTGTGCATTGTGGGAAAAATTTTTGCCCAAAAACTGTGTTAAAGTTTTCAAATTTAGGCGTTAACTATTCCAAAAATAGAGTTTTGGGGAAAAAGGTTTGAAACATTTTTTTATTCCCCATTGGCCCAAAAACAATTTCCAATTTTACAAAGGAACAAGCATTTAAAATTAATTTATCTTTTTCCCGGTTTAAAATGTAGGAAAATAATTGGAAAGCCCGGTAACTACCATCAATAAACATGTTTTAATATCCAACCTTTTACTATCGTTTGGAAGGGGGGTTAACAAACTTGGCCTGGGGGAATGGGTTTTTCCCAAAAGGTGTAGTTTACCCTTTTAAAAGGGTGGGCCCAAAATTTTGGGGGTTGCACAACCTAATAGAGTGGAAAATTGAAGGAAAAACAAAACACCTGGTTAAAATAAACCCGGGTTTGGTTTTTAGCCCAAACCCCTCAATTTTCCAACCCAACAGCTCCTTTTTCCAATTACTTTTGTAAGGGCCACCTGGGGGGTGAAACTTCTATCCCCTTTTTAAATCCAGTTAACATTGCCCCGTTTAGGAGTGTAAGTGGAAGGACCCCGCTCCCATGTGGAATGGCGTCATAGGTGAAAAGGCTCACAAAACCCCCAAAATACCCCACCCGGAAAAATGGCACCCCCAACCTAGAAAAAACATTTGATTTTGTTTGGAAAAGGGGGCCCCCAACAAAAAGCTCTGGTCCTGGTTTAAAATTTGATAATTAACCCAGAAGAAGGAAAAACAGACCTTTTTAAGAAACTTGCATATTTAACAACCCAACAGGGATTATGTGCTCCTTTAAAGGGTTGCCCAAAAGGGAGCCACCTTTTGAATAACCCTGGCCTCCCTAACCAAATTTTTTAAAATGTGAGCATCCACTGCTAAAAAACCCTGGTAGAAACTTCAGGGATTGGGACCCTTGTAAAACCCGACTGCCATTCCCGGAAAGTACTAGTCAGGGGAAAGGTTTTTTCCCAAATTTTCAGTTTGGGGATGTGGGCCAATTTTTCCCGGGGAAAAAGGTTAAACCTATGCCTTTTTACACCCGCCCGACCCCAACCCAACCACTATGCCCCCAATTTTTTATGCCCGTTAAGGGGGTAAGCTGGAAGGGCAGCCCAAACTAAAAAGGGGCCCCTGAATGGGTACAGTCAGAAATTAAGGAACACATAGTCAAACCCAACCCAAAACATACCCCTTACCGAACACAAGTTGGAACCCACCCATACCGAAACACAACCTTTACCCTTTTCCCCTTAATTTTTTGGAAACCCGGGGGCCCCCAACAGGGAAGGAAGACAGTAATTTAAATAAAACAACTTATTTACAATTTGCCCAAATTTTGGAAACACCTTAGCAGATAAACCCGGGGCCCCAAAATTCCCTTTATTTTGTGAATGGGGGGAATTAGGCCCAGACAAACCATAAAGGGCCTACTGTCAACTTTCCTTTGCCTGGGGAAAACCCCATTTCCCAAAACTGCCAACCTTTTGGGCCATAACTGGCCTGGATACCCGGGGTCAACCGGGCAATAGTATGCTGGAAAAAATTTTTTAAGAATGTTAGGGTTTTAAAGCAGGTTGGGGCCCCGGCCCTGGGGAGATTTGGAAATGCATGGGGAAAAGGTTTTAAATTCCCCAAATTTTCCTTTAAGCAGTCACATATGTGCATTGATTGTGCCATTGAAACAGAACCAGGATTCAGCCCAACACAAACAATTAGGCAAACTGGTGGTACCATGCCTTAAACTGTACCACAGAAGGTAGTAACTGTTGAAAAAGTGAACACACGTGAGTGTAGGTGATCCCTGGTCAGTCTTAGTAAGATGCAGATACGCCATATAAAACCACGCAAAGCTACTGTGAAACTAATCAGCCACATATTATGAGGCCAAGCACAGAGCATTCTATAGCTGTGTCATTAATCGTAATGGCAACAACATGACCTGCCGTGCTGCACAGCACTATGGCATGGGAAGTACTGCACCTACAGAAATAGCACCCGTTCATCCAGATAGGGTCTCAGAGAACCTAAACCTACTCCCACCTCCCCCCACCCCCAACAGGTACATTTAATAATATATACATGTACACTACAGGGCCCCTGTACTAACAACTATGCGGGTACAAGCTGCACTCTCTAAAGCCATACATACAGCTTTCATGGGACCTGTCAACATCCCAGGGTGTATCCTACACAAATGTAAGAACATTCAGCTATCCACATACATCATGGTCAATCATAACTCCATGTCAGGCTGTGTACACACCAAATGGTGCACAGCAACAGTTATCACACCCCACAAAGGGGGAGACGCCATTGATAATGAGACATAATGCACAGCTACCCTGCTGAGTCTGGTCTGTACAGCCATGAACCGTGATCAACATAATTGATGTACTCGGTACAGATGTAGATAATAGTAGGGTTGATTCACACTGCACATCATGACCTTGCCAGGTTGTAGGACACCATCACCCATACTGTGTTCCAGCTACATTCAGTAAACTAGGTGTATATTCCTATGTCACAGGAGTGGTTGGCAACTGGACTGCTGGCAGAACCCAAACTACAGAAGGTGTCTGACGAATACATGCACATCAAACCAGTGCCAGCCACAGTAATACAAGGGTCATTCCTGGTACTCCCCCTCTTTGTTATCTATACCACATAGACTAACACAGAAGGCATCAGCCTATTGATGTTTGCAAATGACTATGAACTAGGAGCAATAGTTGACTCATTGTGTGCTGCATTCAACATACAGAAGGGCCTTAGTGTGTCAGATGTGTGGTGTGTGATGTATGGCCACAATCTGACAGCTAAGTATTGCATTGTCATCCCCTATGTTACAAATCTTGTACCCATTAACTACCTAGGCAGCGGTCAACATAATGGCAGCTGTGTGTATGGGATACAGCTGGACAGTACTTCCCTTTGATAGTTACGTCACCACAAAAGACAGGTAGTCGTATGTGGCACTCCTAATCATGACAGGGTGCCATCCAGGAATATAGAGATAACTGCTCAGCCATACTCAACACCCATGTGACCCACAATAGATCACATATTTCCTTTAAGGGTTATTGCCCATGTGTAGATGGCCTACACTGCCCTTCACAATCCCTAGCTGCACTATGTAGCATGCAGCCTACCCTGAATAAAGCCATGTCCAACCCAGAGGTGTTGGACATGCTACACTTAAAACATCCTGATCCCAAATAAACACATACATCATGGACATCCACCTTTCTAGTACAAGGATCACAAAATGCCTGACAGATCCCTGTCCCATACACTTATCATACTCTTGCCATACTATGCATCCCTGTCCATAGAAGCTGCACATTGCCCCTCTCTGTGACATGGTGTGATGGCCGCATGCCAAATATATCAGTAACCATGTGTATCAGTTCTGTGGCACTGCTTGAACTGGCCACTGAAACTTACCTGTCTGTTGCCTACAGCTAGGTAACCTGTCTGCCTAGGCTCATAAATGGCTCAGGGCAAAATACCTACTAGATAACTATGACCATACATGTCATAGTTGATATCCAACCCTGCAAATACCATCAGGCTAGCTACTGTCCCACTTGTTACACATGTGCAACACAGGCAATACATGACAGCTGTACAGTGCCATGTAGATGCATATGGCAAAACACATACATGCTTGCAAGTCTGCAGGGTCACAGGTCATGTCCCTAATGGCTATGTATGACTATATATGTGGCATATACACAGCATTAAGGTCAATTGCATTAATGTGAACACATCCAGGCATGTGCTGATAGGTAAAGACAACACTACAGGCAAACAGACATGCCCACGTCAAGACAACATCCACATGGTGCATGAGCAATGTCATCACATGACACACACATATATGGCGATAACATCACATCACCAGTAGGTGTCAAATGTGTGTGACTTTTACATGTCAGTGGTGTTAGTGTCATGTAGATTTACAAAGACGTATTTGTAATCTTAATAAATGTGATACACATGTATGTTCAGCTGTACTGCTGAACTTCTCTGTGAGTTACTGTGACCTGTCTCCATCGTTATGTCTTCCAGGTATGCCACGTAGCAGACTGCTGCCGTACAGCCGCTTGAAGGACAAGGTCCTCATCCCATACCTCCTCGACAACTACATGACGCTCTTCAGCCATGTGCCACAGGATGCACAGCAGCGGGATGCCCTGTGGGAGGAACTCTGCAGGAGGGTAAATGATGTTGGTGGTCACAATCTCACCTATCAGCAGGTGCACCGACACTGCACTGACCTGATAAGATGAGCAAAACAGCATGCTAATGCAATTGCCAGGGAACAAGGTGCAACAGGTGGGGGGCCACTCACCCAGCCCCCACTCACATGTACCGAGGAGCTACTGGTCAATCTGGGGACACCTGCAGACCTCCATCCACAAGCTTTAGCTGGTATTGTGGAGGTGGGTGTTTCTCAACCACCGAGCCTGGAGTTGCCTGGTAAGTCACTACTGCACATAAAACACAACTATATATCACATAGTTACATGTGTTACTGTACAATATGTAATGTAACATCATATGCAAGGCATGTATGCACACATGCCACATACTATAGTCTGCTACTCTAAGTATGGACAGATGTGCATACTCCATAATATAGTATATTGTACTGGCTTATGTGCTAACATGGACATTGCACCCTGTAGCTATCACACAGGTGTGGATAATGATCTTACTGCTGTGACACTCCTGTTTAGGTACTTCTGGCATTTTGCAGCGACAGCGGCCTGTGTCATGTGAGATTGTTATTATTTACCATGCTTGATAATGCACAGAACATATTAATTGCATGCTATCTGCCATAACACACTTACACATAATGTATGGTGGTCCTGTTAATGGACACTGGTCAGACCTGCAATGCATCACACTGTTTACCTATGTGAAACAATTGAAGACTGTATGAAGCACCTACACTAAACCTTCCAAACTGTCATTGCCAGATGTGTGGACAACAATGAATATAATGGTGGAGGTGTGTTCCACTGTAGGGACAGGTACTACATATCAGCATTACACATGTTGGGAATACGAACAGTACTGTACAGAGAGCATATGTGTGCACACACACTAAATGTGTTGGAGCTGGAGTATGCCCGGCCCACAGGATACACCCTTGTGGAGTATACCCTTGCTATGAATGTCACACAATGTCATGTGTTATCAGACATGTCCATGACATGTAGTGGGCTGACTGCAACACTGCTCAACTATCCTGCAAAACATGTCTCACATCCCATACATACCACTCTTTGTCTGCATAACCCTGTCCTCAGTGGAGCATATGACATCTATGGGTGTATATCATATGGGATAACACTGACATGTGAAATAAGATGGCCATCACAACCATTGGACTGAACATGTGTACACATGGCCATGGAGGATGGCCAGAGACATGAAGGAACACACACAGTAGAAGTGATGTACATGTGTGTACACCCTGTTGTACATTGGCTCGGCACAATACAAATATGGCCTTTGTGTAATGGTGATATTGCAGGTGAAACACTAAACATCATACAAGCCTGTGCACAGCATGTGTAGGCATAACATGAAACCACCACATAACATGTCTTGAACATCCGGTGTGTGTCCCGAGATGGAAGCATTCACCTATACAGTATCCAAATACATACATGTGTTGCACGACATACACATACATCCACATCATGCCACAGATACAGTACATTCACCTTGCTGGTGTCAGACATCACTGTCATGCCTGCTCCTCATGTGTGTGAGGAACACAGATGGCATGTGGGACATAGAGTACTTGTAAGTTAGCCATGTGTGGGCATAGTTGCCAGGTATCAGTAATATGGTTGCATATGTGCAGGGGTGTCATCCGTATACCCTTCTGTGACCTGTGTCACACATTCCACATTAGGGTTTACTGTGTATACACCTTGGTGACGTGGGTCACATTCCACATTAGATATGTATTGTATGTGAACATAGTCATGGCTATGAACTGTGTCAGTAGCTCACACTGTATAGCAATTGTGAAGCCACATGATACCCTGCCATGGCTATGCACATCAGCTCAGTGTTCAGCATGTCACTGCATATTTGTAGTGTGGACAGACAACATTGCATCAGCTGAAGGCCCATGTTAGTATAACATGTCCCTGCATTGGGACGCCATTACTGTACTGTAGATTGGAAAGGTCACCATTGTGTTACACATGTATGCATGTCATTCAACACGTCAGCAGAAGACATGTCATACTACATGTGATTAGCAATGTCATATGCCACACAGCAGGCTGGTGTACTGTAAACCTGTGCTGGTCTGTGGCACCACTGCAAAGTAGGGACAGCCATGTCAAACATGTGTGTACAGCCACATGCACAATGTCTACACTCAGCTCAGGGGTAGGCGGAATAATGCTGAACAGACATGCACTGATTTGGGGGAGATATGCAAGCTAGGGCTGAGGCGACCATAGTATGCAGTCGACATACCCTACTGCTCATGTCCTCACACATAGGGCGGTGGCCAACACAAAGCATCAGTGGCAGATGTACAAAGGTCAGCGATGTTCTGTTAACATGTGGTGTATGTTGCACACACCATGGCAGTGCAGTGCAATGGTGCAAAGTGCATGCATTGTGTTACAGGTATGGGGCACAGGCTACTAACATAAATGGTGCAATACAGGTATGTATGCTAACCACCACTATAATTATGTAAGGTGCATGCCATCTGCTACAACACATGCATGCTGTTGTGTGCAACTCAGGGATGTATGATAACTACTACTATAATTGCCTAAGCTGAAACTATAATTGTCTAAGCTGAATGCCATCTGCCATATCACCTGCATGTAGCATGTGTGTCTGTGTGTGTCTGTGTGTGTGTCAGTGTGTGTGTCTGTGCATCTGTCAGTGTGTTTGTGTGTGTGTGTGTGTGTGTGTGTGTGTGTGTGTGTGTGTGTGTGTGAGACTGTCTGTGTGTCTGTGTCTCTGTCTCTGTGTGTCTCTGTGTGTCTCTGTGTGTCTCTGTCTATCTGTCTCTGTGTGTCTGTGTATGTCTGTCTGTGTGTGTCTATGTGTGTCTGTGTGTGTCTGTCTGTGTCTGTATGTGTCTGTGTGTGTCTGTCTGTGTGTGTCTGTGTGTGTCTGTGTCTGTCTGTGTGTCTGTATGTGTGTCTGTCTGTGTCTGTGTCTGTCTGTGTGTCTGTCTTGTCTGTCTGTGTGTGTCTGTGTCTATCTGTCTGTGTGTGTCTCTGTCTGTCTGTCTGTCTGCGTGTGTCTGGTATAACTTGTAATGTACAGTTCTTGTCTTCCCCTCACAGGTGTTGATGTAGGTGCATTGCCCTGCTGCAGTCCACCTGATGTTAGTGTCCCCACAGACTCTAGCAGTGATGATGATAGCATGATTGAGGTATAGGCAGGGTTGTCAGGGGCTGAATCTGTGCCATTGGTTGCCATTCCACCTGTCTCCCCCTCATCCTCGCACACAGTTCCCCTGCCTGCAAATACCCCATCACCACCGGCCATAGAGGAAAGACAGTTGGCGGGTGGTAGCATGGAACAGGGAAGTGTGGTGACTATGGAAGGTGTGCCTGCACACAATGATCCCAGTCAACAGACTGGTGATGTCCCACACAGGCATGTGCCCAGCACTGCTCGTAGGAGGACCACAGGCCAACATGCTCCTGTGAGACCAAGCACATCAGCTGGAGTCACCAGACGCATGTTTCGGGCTGTAATGAAGGCACAGGCACATGCTGAATGGCACAACAGAGAAGGTCTGAGGCTGCAGAGGGCTGCTGTCCATTCATTAACTGACAACATCCAGGCACTTGCAAATGTTCACCATCATCTTGCAGATGTTTTGGATAGATGATTGGGTGACATGGTGGGAGTCCTTGACCGTGGCATGTCAATCCTTGAGCGTGGCATATCTGTGCTGGAACATCTGATGGGAGTGAGGTGTCGGGCACGTGGACGTAGGTCAGCTACATCACCTGTTGAAGGTCTACATGAACATGCTACTGCACATGCCCGCTCCCATAGTGGCGGTAGCAGCAGCAGTGCAGCTGGTGCTGTGCAGTCCACACCAGGACACAGCAGGCCACGTGCACATGGTCCTGGACAGTCCCAACAGGGACACAATTCTAGTGGACATGTGTCATCAGATGGTACCCAATCTGGACCTCTGCTTGGTAGTGCCCATGCAACCACTGGCAGGCATAGGTCACGTGACCATGGCCAGACACTGTGAACTGTGAAACCTGCCTTGTACAGTCTGCAGCTGTCAATATTACCCCTGTGTAGGCCAGCCACATTCCAGACCTGTATGCATGCATACACACACACTGGAAACAAATGTAGTGCACTTCAACACACACGCATAACATCCACACATGCCCAGTGATATCACAGGCCCTAACACACATGCATGATGTCATCAAATGGCACAGCCTAGGCCTCTGGCAAACATTATCATGCTGTGCATATGATGATGCCTGGGCCGCATCCCTGTCATCCACACTATCGGTGCAGGGACGTGTTCATATGGTCTGATGCACAGGGTGAACATACTAGGTAGACAATTGTAGATTCATATTGTTGGGTAGTGTTGACAGGCAGCAAACATACCATGTATTGCAGTTTTATAATGCATTTTGTACATTTGACAGTATGTATCATATGTAACAACACTAACAACATGTTGATCTTGACGTTCTGCCTTCCTCTTTCAGGTGTAGTTGCATGTGCCGGGGGATGTTGGTGTTTGTGGGAGTCCCATATGTACATGTTGACTACCCACAGGTTAGTATGACAATACCTGCATGCACTTTGTAGCTTCCACATCACAGTTATATTCTCCTATGTTTCAATTATGTTTACTGTTCTAATGATCCAAGAGCATGACAGCTGTGTAGTAAGCTACTGTGTTCAGAGCCGTCACATCCATAGTGGGTGACATCACAGGTATAGTTACCTGGAGTGCAGAGTGGTATGCCGGATGACAAGGGTAAAGGCCAAAGGCCAGTGGAAATAGTGGCTTCTCATTGGGAAGCAGTAATACCCACTGCCATGACAGCATGGAAACACAGACACACCCACACACTCAGGGATTCACAGACACAGTAACACACACTCTGACACACACACACAGTTGCCAGTGTATGGATGACACCCCCTGCCTATGTGCGTATCATCATTATAGTACTGCACAATTACAAGATGCGCCACAGAGATTACACATGTACAGGTAGTTGGAATGGCCTAAGATCGAGGACATCGACAGGGATACTACAGTGCAGTGACTGTATGTGGGGAGGGGGATCCATCAGTAGGCTATGTAACAACAGGTCACACCCCAGGGTGTACATGTTAACAGGCAGTTAGTATGCCCATCTACGATTGATGATATCAACAGGGATGCTAGATTGCTTTAAGTGGATGGGGGAAGGGGGCATTAACATTTCACTATGGTAAAATACAGCCTCACTCCAGGAACTGGACAGCCATACACACACACACACACACACACACACACACACACACACACACACACACACACACACACACACACACACACACACACACTGGCATTCACAAAGATATACACCTATGTCACACACACACAGACACTTTACATGTGTGAGGTTTAACCACCTGCCTATGCCTTTCTTTCTACACTTCACTCTGTACTGGTGTCAACAACAGTGTTCAGGAGAGTGATAACATGTGGGATGTATTCCCAACCATACGTGACACATATGGACACATACCTACATGTGCCAGTACTGTGAATCAAACACCTGCCTATCTCATGATAGGTACTCGCATCCGATACAATGCTACTGACTCTTTCCTTTGACAACTGTGCTGATATATGCACAATATATGCACAGGGGAGGTATTACTGTTATAGGTGGCATGAGGTTTGCCTTCAGTGTCACCCTTACAGCATTCTACATTGTCTGTCTTCCACTTCAATTAACAAAACCTGACCTTAGCAGGTACACAGGTTATTGTAGGACTGGTTGTAACACACCAGTGAGTTGTCCTCATCTGCATAGAAGCCCCATAACTTAGTAGCCATGTCCAAACATCTGCCCATACCTCATGTACAGCTTACTGTACTTAGAGCATATCACCATATACAGTTGTCAATGTTGAGGCTGTATTGCAACAGCATGATGTACTAAGACAACAGTCGCCTTCAGACATCAGACACTGCACACACATGGAATCTACACAAACAGCAATACATGTACACATATGCGGTCTACATCAGTACGTGCACTAGCAGGTCAAGAGGATACATTCCACACCTTCCCCACGCCATGTGTGAAACATAGCCGAGCATTACACCATAATGGATGTTGTATTCATGTACTGGTAGGACACCACCACTTTCACCGAGTATCCAAGTGTACATATATTACAACAGCACATATCAGCGTGACACACTCAGCATTATTCCATGTCATGCTCCTACAAACTGTTACTTGACAGTGCCATGGTGAAGCCAGGGCACTGTAATGGTCAACAGTGAGCACATCATATTTGCCACACACCTCATGTGTACTGGAAGAGTGCCAGCAATGTGCTCTGTTAGAGCTGGGCAGTACACTCATTCAAGCATGTGCGAGGTCTGTGGCTTGTAAACATCTCACCCCAGCATGTATTGGCTATTGTGGTACTAAGGTTAATGTCCAGACAGCACACAGCATGCATGGCTTGCAATTGTTGACATGGGGTATATGTAAGAGCTGTGGCCACACATGGCTGTACATGTCATGAACATATCACCTGTGACTACTCAGGAACATACAGAGCAGAGCTGGATTTCCCTGAGTCTGTCAATACAGGCCTTGTGTAGGCCCTATGGTCCTGTTATTTGGGATGTTTGTAGGCATTGCATTAGGTGGACATGTCTAAAGACATACATGCCACATGGGGTGTTGTATGATATGATAGGTATCATGGGTGATCAGTAGAGAGGGCATATTACCTCTGTCAACATAGATATTGAACCTTATGTACTGTTAGCATGCTATCTGCCATGTGCATGTGTGTAATGACTGTAGCCACCTGTATGTAGAAAGGTAAACGGAAGTTATGGTAATGTAATTTATGTTGTATGAGTGTGGGATGTACATATCCAGGTCAGGTACGGTTAGGTCATATCCAACCATGAGGGCCTTGTTTACTGGTGTACAGCAACAGTCGACCGTGTTAATGCTGACAACATCCGAGGAACCCTGGTATGTGTACAACTGAGCTGGCTACAAACAGTGGTATTATTGCATTGCATAACACATTATGCAGCTGTGTCTGTACATGGGTACTTTGCACAGTTGATGTAGGCCTAGGTACAGTCCACCAATCGAGGGTTATCTGGTGGTCTACCATACTATATCATACCACATATGGATGTGTGTTGGTAGTCTGGGAACAAGGTGGTGGATGTATATGAGGATACAACCTAGAATGCAGCATTCGCCACTGTCACCTGTACCTGACTCATCTGTGATGCGTTATGTCAGAATAGTGGTCTTTACATATGAGTAGCCTTTATGAATATGTGTACATCACCACCTGGAATGGTCCATACCACTGTTATGGTGCACATGTCTGGATCTGAGTTATATGGTGGTAGTGTAATTGTGCACTACAGAGCCTTCAGCCAGGTGACCCTCACTGCACAGATGTCAGTATTCCCCATTATAGGTTCTACATTGAGCAAATGGATTACTAAAGCCACACATCTAGCACGGGTTATCATAAGCATCCAATGCAATTGTCATGTACGTGTCAGGGTGTTACTTCTGTGTGTAGGACATTTGCCTTGGAATGCGGCTATATGGGTAAATGTGACCTAGGTATTATCCACACACATGTGTAACATGGATGCATGTGCTCTGTGTTGAAGGCTCGTCGTTCGGTCATAACAGCCCAGAATGACAGACACTGGACAACCTCATAATAACAGCAGAACATTGGCTCATTGTTTTGGTCTAGCAGTTGCCACCTGTACCATGACATCACTGCGCATGGCATTAATGTGCTTGGCAGCAAATGCCCCATGTAAGGTGACGGACAGCAGCAGAACTTGTGTATATGACCAATGTGAGATATACTTAGGGTAGCAGTCCTGCTAATAATGACAACTACTAACACAGCCGGGAGAGGTCATCTTGACACCTGCACCTCAGCACCATTACACAAGGTGGCTCACACATTATGCTTGCACATGCCATTGTTCCACGTATAATGCCACTGTCCACAACCTGCTATCAATGTATGCCTTTCAGGGCAGCAAGGTGCATGACACATGCTGTAGGTAGCATCTGCCTGTGTGATCCAGGTAACTTACTGTCTGTCACGTCCACACATGCATGAATGTGTATACATAACATATATATGTCAGTACTTCATGTACATGTATGCATGTGTATCACACAGCACAGACACAGATATATCATTTACAGGCCACATACAGGTATCAGGTAGTAAACCAGTATGATGTGCATATATACTGACAGGTAAGATGTACCTAGCTGTAAACCTGTGTGTTTACAATAGGAGTCCATTACAATGTGTTCTGTACATGTAAGTGTTTGAGCATGCACACTGTGGCCTTCAGTGGTTAGAATCGGAGTGCATCCCAAACAACCCTGTGTTACTAAGTGTATGAGTGTACCCACTGCCACCTTGTGTAATTTGAGTCAGTGCATCCAACAAGCCCTTTGTTGCTAAGTGTATGAGCATGCCCAGTATAACCTTGTGCAGTTGTAGTCATAATGCATCTCAAACGGCCCTGTGCTACTAAGTGTATGAGCATGCCCACTGTAACACTGTATAGTGATAGTAGTTGTCCATTCCGCAGATGGCCATACTCCAGTTCAGGTTCCTGTTGTGCTACAACTATACCTCTCAGGCCTACATGCAGATGATGTGTCATGTTTGTGCATACAGGTTGTAATGGACACCTACTTTAAACACACAGGTCTACAGCTATGTACTTCATGACTGTCAGTCTCCCTGTTGTTGTCCTCAATTGTAGAAGGGCAGTCTGACTGCCTTGGAATGTGTAATCTCTGTGGCGTGTCTCGTAACTGCGTAGTACTGTAATAGTGATCTTTAGATAGGCAGAAGTTCTGATCCCACCACTGGCAACTGTGTGTGTGACAGCAAATCCCTGAGTGTGTGTGTCAGTAAATGGCTGAGTGTGTTTGCGTGTGTGTCTCAGCAAATGCCTGAGTGTGTGTGTGTTAGCAAATGGCTGAATGCGTGTGTATTTGTGTCTGTATCCTGTCATGGCAGTGGGTTTTGCTGCATTCCAAAGAGATACCTCCTTTTGCACTGGCCTTTATCCTTGTCAACTGCTAAACCTCTCTCTCTTCCCCCCTCCCCACTGCAAGTAATCGGTCCTGTGATGTCACCCAGCTCAGACGTGGATTCCGTAAGTGTAATTGTATGTGTTCTGTGGCATATACCCCAACTGCATACCACTGTACTAGTTACCTTTACATAGGCAAGAAGTGTATGCACAATACTGGCAAGTATGTGCGTGTTTGTGTGTGTGACTACCCTGTAGCCAGGCATACACATGTGTAATGTCTTTTAGCACACCATGGTAGCCATCTGTGGTAATCAGTGTCTACAAAGTATTACATAGTTAGGAATGATAAAGAATACACAGTCAAGAACGACTACAGTTGGGTATGTTATTTTCCTGTGCCACTCTTGAGCATTGACACAGAAGTGGTCACAGGGGTGTAGGTCCATACCCATCATTCCCCCACCCTAACTCCACAATTCCCGGGATAGATTACATTAGGCATCATTCCCCACCACAAACTCCACATACACAATAAGCATCCCTTCTCTGGTGAACTGCTTATGATTTAAATGTTATAACACAAGAGATGCCTCTGTTTTGTGTACACGTCAGTTCCTTTGGAACCCTTCTGTGTCACAAAGGGCGTTCAGATGTGTGTATTTATATATATATATATATATATATATATATATATATATATATATATATATATGGCTATGTCTGTGCATATGCATATATATATGTGTGTGTACACATCCCGTAGGTGCATATATATATATATATATATATATATATATATATATATATACATACATATATATATATATATATATATATATATATATATATATATATATACACAGAGTACAGTACATTCAAGGGTACTGTACATATGTAAAAACCACCAAGACGACGTGGCAGGAGGACCAATAAATAATGTCTTGCAATGTCAAACCAACTGTGCAAGATCCAAATCTATTTCCAAAAATGAGATGTGGTGAATACAAAAAGATTTATTCCAAGTAAAAACTGATGTCACAAGCAAAACACCCTCAGTGGAAGTCACAACAAGATAATAGTTAAGCGCTTTCCCCTGGGAACAATCCCGGGCTTCTTCAGAACATTTTAAAAATGAACAACCACTTGCTTAAATATCCACTCATAGCATCATGTGACCCCCAAATAAATGAATCACAATAAACTATCAAAAATAAATTCAAACCCTCTGTTAAAAAAAAAAAAAAAAAATATATATATATATATATATATATATATATATATATATCTATATATATATATATATTACATTGTTAACGTGTGTTTATATTATCTAGTCACATTAATAAAAAATATATAACATATTAAAAGATTAAAATGTGAAATCTAAAATATAAAGTACATATAAGAGACCTGGAAACCACCTGATTGCAATAAATTAAAAAGATGTTTTTGCCAACTTAATGAAAAGGTGTTTAGTGAACGTTGTTTCTTGTTTAACATCACAGAACTGATGGTTAAATAATTATTAAACCATTCCTTACCCAACACTTGATCATAGAACAATTTTATTGAAAAACAAACAACAAAGTGTTAAAACACAAGTTAAAAAAGTTAAGCTAAAACTAAAACTAAAAGGTTGTCATAATTCCTATAATCGAGCAGACCTTAATTTGAGTACACTACTAATGTTGATGTTGTCATTTAACCCCGGGGTTCGACCTGCATCCAGCTTCAGTTGCCATAGCAACTCCCTATATTCTAGTTTGGTCTCCCAACTTCCACCCTGGGGTCAACATCCACTTGCTCCAACACAAAAAATTTGAGCATCATGTTGGGACATGTAAGGGAATGCTTAAAAAAGGCATTGGTCTCTTCTTTTTTTAACATCATAAAGATGTTCATAGACTCTTTTATTTAAGTGCCTTTCCGTCTTCCCTATATAAAAACTGGAGCATGTAATGCACATTCCTAAATAAACCACCCTATTTGATTTGCAGTTAAAATACTGCAAAGATTTAATGTGAAACTTCCTGGAAGGAATAAATAAAGAACTCTTATTAAACATAAAAGAACATTGGTGACAGGACCCACAATTAAAAGTGCCCTTCTTATTATTATTGTTACATATCCGCTCTCTATTACTCCTCTCCAAATAATCTTTGAGGTTCAAATCCCTTTTTCTGACAAACCTAGGTTGAACGGGTATGTATTCTGATATCTCTTCATTTGCTCGTAATACATGCCAAAATTTTTTGATAACAGTTTCAGTCTCATTTGATGACTCAGTATAAGTATGAACAAAAGCTCCTGTCTTGTAGTCCGTGTCAGAATTAACTGTCTTGGTAATAATTTTACCTTTCCCAATAAGTGGATAATATTTAATTTCCCTGTTCTTGACTACTTCTTTGACCAATTGATCAATGAGTTCTCCTGGATAACTCCTTTCCAAAAATAAATTTTTAATAAACACTTCTTTCATAAATTCCTCGAAGCTGCTTGTCATTCTAGAGACCCTTATTATCTGCCCCTTCACAATCCCCTTTTTTTGGTACAAGGGATGACCACTGTCAAAATGCAAGTACATATTAGAAAAAGTTTTTTTGCGAAATATTTTTGACTGGAAACAATTATTTGTCATGTCTTTATATAAAGTGATGTCCAGATAATCTAACTTTTCCTCTCCAACATTGATGGTGAACCTTAAAAAATCTGTTGTTTGATTAATATAAGCAAAAAAATTCTCTAATTCATCCTTTGCTCCCCTCCATAACAAACAAATATCATCTAAAAATCTAGTGTACTGTACTATATAATTATTCCAGTCTGTTTCAAGAATAAATTTCTTCTCCCAGTAATATAGTACACAATTAGCATACAAGGGGGCACAGGGTGCCCCCATGGCTACACCTTTCTTTTTGGTGGTAATATTCCCCATTAAAATATAAAAAAATATTTTTAAGGACTATTTCAGTAAATTCTAACACTAGATTGATAGATTTGTTATCTAACCCTGATTCACCAACCAGAATGTTGGAAAACCATTCCATCCCTTCTACGTGAGGAATACTTGGAAAAAGTTCTATGACGTCTATAGTAACCATCAATAATTCTTTGTAAAACAAATTTTTGTTAATTGTTTTCAAAAACTCCCAAGAATCCTTACAAATGTGCTGTATAGAACTTACAAAATTCTTAACAGTAGCATCTACAAATATTGCTAAAGGCTCAGTGATACCACCAGCCCCAGCTACAATAGGTCTAAATTTCATGTTTTCTATACCTTTGTGCGTCTTGGGAATACCAAAAATTGTAGGTATTTTCGGTTTGTCCACCTTCAAAAAATTGTACATTTTTTCGTTAAATGTGCCTTGTAACAAGTGGTCATATAAATGATATTTTATTTTAGCATAAGCTATGTTAATCTCGTTACGAGAGACCGATTCATATTGATCAATATCCTGTAATATATTATGCAAATAAATCTCGTAGTTGTTATTGTACATCAAAACTACACCCCCCCTTTATCCGGTTTCATGACCCTAACTCTATGTTCATTCAGAGTATTCAAGACTTCCATATCTTCTTTAGAAAAATTGTTCCCATTTTTCTTCCCATTGTACTTAAGAAGCCTAATTTCTCTCTCTACTAACTCCTCAAACTTTTTTAAGGACGAGTGAGTAGGGGGATTAAAAGTACTACTCCTAACAAAGTCCGTTCTACATTGACTTTGACCTTTGAATAATATGTTCAAATTTAACTGTCTCAAAAACAATTTTAGTTCAATAATAATGTTAGCAAGTGTTCCAGAACGTGAGGGCACATACTGAAAACCTTTGGTGAACAATCTGAAATACTGGTCCGTAATAGGTATTTCAGTAAAATTAAAATAGTGAAATTATCTTTTTTACAAACCACTTGTAGTGCAAACATCAGATCAGTTTCACCAAGGCCTGTCCCATGGTCCATCACTACCTCAGGAACCATGTCTAATTCTGTCCAATGTTCCAATTCTTCCCCTGAAAAGTGTGGTTTGTAGTTTTCTACTAATTGGTATTGTACATATGTGCATTATAGACTCCATGCAACATGTGTACAACCCAGATGGCTTAGTGGTATGTCCAGTGACCTCAGTGTTCATGGTCCAAGGTTCAAGACCTGCACGCCTTGTTGATACTGTCAATTAGAATTGTATAAGACAGTTGTAAGCAGGTGTAAATGTGTTTTCGTGACAGTAAGCAATGGGTACATACAGGTAACAGACATGTATAACCCGCAGTACACTTGGAATGCCCTTCTTTGGCAATCCTGCTGATGTCACCCACTTACAAATACACCTCTGGGATTGCTGTAACCCAGTAATCTCCATGATGCGTGCCGTAACTGGGTAATGCTGTAGTATGTTAAACTAGTTTGGTAGGTGTTCTAATCCCAGACAGGTCAACTGAGTGTGTGTGTGTGTGTGTGTGTCTGCCTGCCTGTGAAAGAAACAATGCTTTTAGAGTATGCACACTCTTTACAACCCACATGACCACCTTTGGCAATCCTGCTGATGTCACCCACCTAGAAATACACCTCTAGGACTGCTGTAACCCAGTATTCTCCATAGCACGTGCTATAACTGCGTATTGCTGTAGTGTGATAAACTAGTTAGTTAGGGGTTCTATTCCAAGAAAGACCAACTGTGTGTCTCTGTCTGCCTGAGACAAGAACAATGCTGCTATAACCCAATATTCTCTGTAGCGCGTGCTGTAACTGCGTATTGCTGTAGTATGATAAACTAGTTAGGTAGGGGTTCTATTCCAAGAGAGACCAACTGTGTGTATGTGTGTGTCTCTGTCTGCCTGAGACAAGAGCAATGCTTTTTAGAGTATGCACACTCTTTACAATTCACATGACCACCTTTGGCAATCTTGCTGATGTCACCCACCTAGGAATACACCTCTAGGACTGCTGTAACCCAGTATTCTCAGTGCGTATCACTGTAGTGTGATAAATTAGTTAGGTAGGGGTTCTATTTCAAGAGAGACCAACTGTGTGTGTGTCTCTGTCTGCCTGAGACAAGAACAATGCATTTTAGAGTATGCACACTCTTTACAATTCACATGACCACCTTTGGCAATCCTGCTGATGTCACCCACCTAGGAATACACCTCTAGGACTACTATAACCCAGTATTCTCCATAGCGTGTGCTGTAACTGCATAATGCTGCAGTGTGATACACTAGTTAGGTAGGGGTTCTATTTCAGGACATGACAGGTGTGTGTGTGTTTAACTGTCAGAGCCTGTGTGGAGGTGGCTGTGAGTGTCTAACCACTGGACATGTTGGGGAGTGGATTTTGTAGTTTTCCTATATGGTGTCCATCTTATATGTCACAATGTCCACCTCATGAGGAGTACCGATGTCAGTCAACCAAGGGACTGTGTTGGCAAGCCATACCCCTACATCTGGCAAAAGGCCTGGTGAACAAAATATGCAACCCTACTATTACCCAGAATACATCCTAAACCCATGTGTCATACACAAACACACTTGCCTAGAATATCCCTCTATGTTGCTAGTACCCTGCACACTGATGACAGAAAGTAGGCATGGTGTGATTGCAGTGGGCTGCAGAGAGCATGGCACTCTGTACATCAGTACAATAGGCACATAATTGCAGACAATGTGCCTTCACTATGTTCCCCACTGGATGCCTGCAACATATGTGGTACCATCACATGTGATCCACAGAGGTCATACAAAGCCATACACATGTGCCCTGTATGGACCATTACCACTGACACCAGGGAATACTTGTATCATGCTATCAATGCAGGTGCAGGGTCAACCTGCTGACTATAAGCAGGTTCTGCCACACCAGGCCAGTATTGGCATATCGGAAGATAACAGTCTGTGTACACAACATGTGCCAGCCAAACCAGGTACACCTGTACATGTCACTGTACGTTATTGTGGGACATGCACATCCCAGGCAATGTCCATGTCAAGGACTATCAAACACAGACATGGCATGCATTGCAAAGCTATGGCCATACATAATGGTAACCAGGATGTCAGGACAGTTCATGCAATACCCATCTGTGTGGGACATTGCAGACACTACATCCCTGTACCACACTGCACACCATTGTCTAGTGGCATGATGCCAAGGATTACCCCTCACCCAGCCTTGTACAGCCATCTTGAACAGCCAGCTACTACACACCCATGAAGCAATGCACACATGTATGTCAGTTCTGGCACCTTGTGTCTGTGTGTGGGGTATGATACTCCCATCCACAGTCACTCCCAGTATAACTCCCACTGGCATACCGACAGATGGCACACACGTTCACATCCCTAGCCCATAGAACCTCCAGATATCCCCTGTGGTGCATGTAGTACCTGTGCATTACGGCAGTGTGGCAAACTAAGTAGTTTGGGAGTGTATTTGTGGGCCTGGCAAACAGTATCAATGTGAGTCCATTAGAGAGTGTGGTTGTGTTGACAATGACATCCATTCATGTGGACAGCCATGTGTGCTACATCTACTGTATGTCTACTATAGCTCTGTTGCAGATGTCGCTCACCAACACACATAAATGTTCTTACAGCACACCAACATATCAGCTTTCTGGCACATGGAGTAACTGCATGCACTTGTAATAGTAATGACTAGTCAGTCAGGGGTTTGAACCCCTGTACTGGTAGGTGTGTGACAGACGATGCTTAGGTTTTAGTCTCCAAGCCCTTGTCTGATGTACTTTGCCTCTGTCTGTCCCTCCCACACACTCTCTGGTGGATGTGGAGGTGTAAACCTGTTCAGCAGCAGCTTGTGTATTGTAAGTGATGGTCATGATCAGGTGATGGCCTCTGAACCTATTGCAGTCCTCCTTTAGCTGAATACATGTGGAATGGCTGTGATGATGTTCCCATAGAATTCACATGAAAAACACAGTACAATATCTAGGAACATCATGTTGGTGTTTGCCCATGACAGTCTCTGTGAGTGGTACCTAGATCTGGTGTTTGGTAAACGGCATCACAGATGATATCTGGATGTTCCCCAAACAACATACACAGTGAGAAATAGCCTAAAGACAGGAGGGTGATGTGCCAGACATGACTACAGCATGTAAGTGTAGCTATGCTTCATTGAGACTACTGCCTGTTTAACAAGTTGTGTGTGGTAATGGCTATTCTGCATGTTTTAAAACTGATAAGACAGTGCTCTGTTTGTGAGGGACCCCCATCTGTAGGGCCATCTGTGGACTGGTCAGTGTGTGGAACCATTTGTTTCCTGTGTTACTCACTGAACACACATCTGTGAACAGCAGGAGCATAGTGTGAGGATTGCAGCCAGTACATGGTGAAAGTGATGAGTTACTGCCATCGCATCCTTGACTGGACATATGTCACATGAAACAGTGGTATGACAGACACTGTCTGGGGTTTTCAGTGACATGCCAATAATGGGCCACTGTTCACAGTTGCAGTCACAAGTCTTCTACACTTTTTACAGATGTCATGCAGTATATATGCATGTGTTGTGCTCCCTCTGCAAATGTATACCATCTGTTGTGTTGGGTTGATGGTCATATCTATGCATGCTGTTGTAAGTAATCCTGAATGCTGTTGACTATTACTAAGCTATATCTGTGTTTAAACTGCAACACCATAGGTTGTATGGGTTTGGAGGTCTCGGCAGAACCTCCTGTCCCACTTCAGCTGGCCATGGCACCGGACACCAGCACATCTGGGGCCCAGCCTTGGACCATCACCTCTGTTGGCTCTGCACCACCTTCTGGTGGTACCACCACTGAGGATGGGGCTTGTCCCCCCAGGAGCAGGTCCATACAGGAACATGCCCGCAGTCATACAGTCCCGGACGTGGTGCGTAGGGGGCTCAATAAGGGGTTTCAAGGCCAGATATGCCAGCTCAAGGGCAGAGTGTCACATTTACAGGGTGAGGCTGCCCCTCCTAGACAGCCCCCAGCACTGCCACCTTTGCAGCTGTTTTGGTGCAGTGGTGGCTGCCCATGGCTGGGGACCTCCATCCCACTGTTTCCATCTGGGTGCTCTTGGGCTTATAAATGCCGAACACCTTTCTCCATCTGAGGTGTATCCCCCACGTGTCATATACCGACCCTGTATGCATACCTACTTTCCTTCCCCCACATCCCACTCTCACCCTACAGAAACAAAAGGCCAATCGGTTCCTAGAACAACATTTGCCCCATACATAGCTGTCCATTTCACACACGTATCCACTGGACACATGTAACCCTTTTAATATGCATCACAACATACTCCAGTTGTCCTCACCCCTGTCTCTCAGGTGCACGATCCAATGGCCTTGTTCTGCCCAGCAACAAAATAAACGGCCTCTGCAAAGCTCGAAACCTGGACCCTGCACACACAGCTATTGTGATTTACCACTAAGCCATGGCAGATATACAGACATCGGATCTTATCACAAACAGACAATCAGCTATGCCCATTTCAGAATATTACTTACATCCCTGGGGCGGTCCTAATACGAGGATGATAATTAGAGAATGAATTACGATGGCAAATTAGGCTAGATGCTTACCATGCTCCTGGCCTTAATGAATCTTGTTCCATTTCAGGTATTTTAAAGTTATTAAGTTTAAAAAGATAACTATTAGTTGATGTTTTTACATCAATATGGTTTAGTTATCAAGTGCAGGCTTATTTGTATGTATTAGGGTGTGAACGAAATCATAAAACCACATAAAAAAGACAGGTGAAACCTCTGCATCTGTACATATATTCACTTTTATGAGGTAGTGTCAATTTATCTTAGTCTATGTTATTTTATTTATTTTTAATTACAACCAGAATTGCTTGCCTCGCAAAATTGTATATGTAAAGTTTTTGTATTGAACTAGTATATGAAGGTACGATAATATTCATAATGAAAAAAGTACTAGCAATATATCATATACTTATGGATAAATTGTTTGTAAAATAAACTAGATAGACTAATTTTTATTTTAAATTTTGATTTAGATTTTAATATTGCCCTTGACTATGTTGTATGTGGGGTTGTTGTTGCCTTTACCTACACCTCTTTATTTATTTATTTATATATTCAATATTTAAAGTGGTTATACTCTTTTAAATCCTTTAGATAGTATGTGCTTTTAAACGTTAATTAATTGATTTAATTGGTTGTAAATTAATGAATTATTTAAGGTTGTGGTTCATGATTTTTCTTTGTCTGAGGAAGTTTGCTTACTAA